>NC_133214.1:21073993-21088993 GCF_958299795.1 Porites lutea | reverse complement strand
ACCCAACTAATGCAGAAACTTTTAACCTCTCGAGCGTAATATATGTTATACGTTTGCTTGTTTTGTTCTTCGCTTTGGCTTAAAAAGGGCTTACAACATCACAGTAAGTTGCCATAGGAACGACGCCCTGCCGCCTGTTTTTGATCCCATTCCCTCCTCCCCTCCAACCTTAACATACCACGCGTTTAATGATGAATCACAGTTGATTATATCCCACTTATTTGCTTTATTGATAAATTAAGGTCAACGCTTACACTGAAATTTACCGATACTCTAGGCTATAAATAGGACTTTGATAAGGTCCGCCTCTCGCCACCTTTATTGGCTTCAGTTTGCGTCAAAACCACTGAAATCAACCTGTTTATAAGAGAATGCAAGGGACACTTTACTCAAATAGTTTAAGTGTACACAGGGGCGGATCTAGGGGGAGGGTGCAGGGGGTGCGCACCCCCCCCCCCCCCCCAGATGACCTGCGGTTTTCTAATAAAGGTACAACTGGTATTCTGCAAAAAAAAAAAACTATGTGGTTTATTGGTGTTGAAGTAGAGCAAGAGACGAGTGCACGCCCTCCTAAAAAAAATCCTGGATCCGCCCCTGGTACACTAGTCACAATGACCGCAGCTTTCACAACCTGTTCACTTAAATCGATGAACTGCACTTGGGGGAACTCAACAAAAAATATCGCAGATAAGTTGTTCATTATAACCAAGAGAGGATAAAGGGGACAGAGAAGGCATCCCCCATACACACCCTATTCCATAGGTAATTCGTCTCGAGTTATTTTTAAGACCACAGATCCCAAGGGGGATTAGACAACAGCCAATCACATCGCGCGAATGTGTTCCGCGTGGATGACCCACGTTCAGAGCCACGCGTCCTTCACGAATTGACGCAGAACAAAATGGCGGAAGACGTGGAGAGCGATATTGCTATTCGTTTTGTCGGCGAAAACGACTACAGAGAGACTTCTGCTAAAGCTGTGTCAGCGAAACAGAAATTAAAAAAAGAATCGCCCTTCCTATCTTGTATAGAGCTAACAGTACAGCAGGGAAATCCTTAACACACTGAATATTCTCTCAGGGTCATTTAGAATTTACAGTTTGAAGAGAGCAATTTCTGGTTTGATAATAATTCTTCTATTAGTTTTTTATTATTCAACAAAAAAAACACTTGGCGTCCTACTTGCTTGATTGAACAAACGACCGGTTTCAATAGACCGGCGGAATTTCTCATTTTATTAAAGCACTGAGGTTACGACAACCTCGAGATAAACTGATTTCACGGGTTGTCAAAGAGTCCAGAGCGTCGACTCATTTCGCTTCAATGTTCAGGAATGCTCTCGATCTCTTTACGCTTTAATTGCCTTTAGCCCGACATGTTTTGCACGGCGTTTAGTCTTGCGAAACCTCCACGAAACATCCACGCAGCGCGCGAGGTAACTTTACCCCGATTCTAAAAATAACTCCAGACGAATTACCTATGGAATAGGGTGTGTATGAGGGATGCCTTCTCTGTCCCCTTTATCCTCTCTTGTTACAACTTATTTATGATTTTTATACATTATCTACCTGCTCGAAATAATGAGTGCAGCAGAGTCCAAGGCAAAGTAAAAGAAAAAAAAAATTTATGGTTACTTGTTCCCTGACAAACCTTAGCCCAAACTCCATTCAGGGGACACCTCTATTCAGAAGGCACTTGCGGCCTTGGTCCCTAGGGCCGGTGTCCCTTGAATAGAGATTCCTCTGTACTTCAAAACGCTATCTGCTTTTTTAGACTTTGCTTTATACATTGAATTACATTGTGCCGACCTATGTCATTGACGAAAGTTCTTCGTTAAAAAGCATTAGTCTGTCTTGTTTTCGTCTTCATTCCAGAGCAAAAACTTACTAATTTGTTCTATAAATTTGGTCATTGACCTCCTGAGCTCAGTGCTTTCTACATCAAATCTCAGTCGAATGCAGCGTCGCCGGTTCGAAGTGATAAAACACGTTGTGTGAGTGTTTTGAACAGCTTTTTAAAAAACGTCTTCGGTTTATTTCATTTCAGTAGTGCTAAATAATGGATTTCTTTTTTAAAAACGCGTTGATTGAAAAATGTGAAAAAAAGCAGGCAGTAACAAATGTTCGTCTGTTATAGTTATGTAAGTTTAGTTGTGCAGCTAAAGTACATAGGTTTAAGGGTCTAGAGCCTTCGCACTGGGGCTGTCTAATGAAATTTCGGATCAATTTAGGTTTCAGGGAAATTGGCCACCTACCCCTCCCCTAAGCCATCATTTTGCCCTAATTGAGAACTAAGTGTTAATGTTAGCTTAGGGGAGGGGTAGGTGGGCAGTTTCCCATAATGTATATTTCGCTTACCACACAAGTCGGTGGAGTTCCAGACCATGTCTTGTCGAGTTGACAGACGCACTTCAGAGCCTTTCAGCTGGAACCCAGCCATGCATTTGAAGGAACAGTAGGTCTGGTAGCTTAAATCAGTACTGGAGCAAATGCCAGTCGGAGGATCGGCGAAAGTCACGAAAAGCCGAGGACACGAAATATCTAGAAATAAAATGAAAAGGGTTTACAGCCTTTCACATGACAAAAAAGCCAACAGGCCTTTTTCGGTTTCTCAGTTCGTTCTTTTGAAGTTGTCGGAGGTTTCTTTCAATTATATTGTTTAGTAAGCTAGGAGCACCAGCTTTCCGACTATCACAAGCTATAGTTGTCCAATACTTAGCCTGGATTTCAGACATTCCTTCAGATAATATATACTGTTTAAAATGACACTTTTGTTAGCCATTTCAAAATACTTGAATTAAATTTTCCCCAGTGAGATTTTCCACACGACACCATAGTATTTCCGCGCGAAGCGAGGTTAATAAATCGGTCCGAATTTGCATCGCGCGTGGCTCCCACGAATCGCCAAGAGAAGAGTGATAATGGCACTCACTTGACTGTACGATCAATGAAAAATGTTGCCGTGTTGGAGGAAGACGGGGCATTTGCCCTCTTTTTTCGTCCCCACCCCCGGGTAAGGAAGGGAAGAAGATGAACGAAAAAAGGAGAAAAAAAAAGAAAAGAATTAGGAGACCGATGAACAAAAGCAGATGATAAGAAAATATACTGCTTCATGATTTATGAAATGACAAAAGGGAATTTCCCTTGAGAACATTACTGGACATCACTGAACTTGAAAACATCATGAATTTCTAAAAAAATACCAACACAAAATATACAAGCCGAAAAGGTCTCTTCAGCAACAGTTAGACTTCGCAGTTTGCGTTTTTCATCGTGCGATTACAGCCCGAACTAATGCTACTGCCATTTTTTATTCACGATCAATACAACAGAATTATTTCTTAGATAAGCGTAATGTAGCTATCATAAAAGGTCGAGATAAATTCTTAATAAGAAACACTTACCTTCACAGTAGGAAACTGAAAGGGAGTTTAACAAAAACGCCAGAAATGCAAGTTTTCTGTTAAACATGTTTGTCTCCTTAATTCTTAACACCAAAGCGTGTGAAGTTGCCGCAACCTTAGCTGCCACCACTTTTGCGAGAAAAGTGAATAAAACACTTCATTATCTCTTGTTAAACAAGCAATAATAATTGGAGATATGCTTTTTAATTATTCCAGGTGTGCAAACAGTTTCTAAGCCCTAATGATAATTGTAGCTGCCGTTAATTCATAGAACATATTGGGTATGGTATACACGGTTCAAACAGTGCAGAGTGTTTTCATCCTATTTCCACCATTAAGTTCTATTGAAAATCACTCTCGTTCCCAGGGTCCTGTTCTACTCGTCTTCTAGGGACGAATAGGAAAGGACCCTGGGGACGAGGTTGTATTGAAGTTGACATCGCTATATTTGGATTGTGGATTCATGATGATAATGATTATTTGTTTCTGGTTTATTATCATTTTGCCACTGATACAAGTTAATATGTACATGAAATTAAGAAACAAGATGTGGCCAGGGAGCCCAAGGAAGCCAATAAGGCTTACAAATAGGACCACCTTAAAAAAAACTAATTGAAAAATAATTAAAGATGATGATAATGATGATGATGGTGATGATGATGATGATGACAATCTGAAACTACCCTCGCATTTGATTTGCTTTGTTGTCCCGACCCTTACTCGACCTTACTCCATATTTCGAAAATTCTTCAAAAATTTCACCAAGTTAATAAATGGGGCCAATTCTCAAATTAAGCTTCGTTCGAATCATTTGAACCGAATCTTCGAGTAGCACGGACCTTCATTGTACCACAGATTTTAGCTGCAAGGAAGCGCTAAATCGGCTTAGTTTGCCTTTTCGTATCCCCGCGTGTTCGCGTATTCTTTATATTATTTATGAATGAAGTAATTTATCATGAGTCGTGAAGAAATGTTTGAGTTTGATAATAAGTTACCCTAGGAGTAAAAACACGTTAAACTGATTGTTGTCTCAGAACGGCGGCTGTAAAAACACCATTTCTAACTAATTATCCATTAAATCATGAAAAATTCATTATCCCATGAAATCTCATTCGATGACATGATGAGTGTTATATTTAGGATTTTCAAACTCGAATAGCCTAGTACTAGACTGCAATTATTAATATCTCAAGTAATTTCAATCAATTCCAGACTTGAAGACAGTTTTATTCTCAGTCTTCTTTTTCGTGGATACGAAGAAACAATTTTCGCTTCTCCTGTTGTTTGCTTAGTTCTTGTAAATATACCGTGTTAAATCAGCTAAATTTGTTACTTAAATCAGCTAAATGTTTCTTTTTAAAATCTAAAAATTAATAATTATTAATAATGATTTAGAAAATTATAAACAAGTAAGAACTAACGAGACCTATTAAACGACCTCATGATGCCATTATCAAGGAATCGGAAATAAATGAATACGAGTGCAGTTAAAGTTTTCTAAATATGCCTATTTTTGTTATAAATGAAGTAAACTAGACAAAGACTTTAGCACGGATAGAATTCGTCTGCACGTTCAAGCACAGTCTTAATTGTTTGATGTGCAACATTTCGTGAACAAGACAGTCAATTTACTTAATAATAATAATAATAATAATAATAATAATAATAATAATAATAATATTGATCATAACAATGTATAGAATAAATCCTTAAATGAGATCAGTCAGGTTAAAGCTGCCTTTCTTTATATTCAAGCTGATTTCTAGTCTACTACGAGCTTCCTAAAATTGAATTTACAACTTCACATCAACTGGTCGTTTCAGTAATTAAAACTTTAGCAATACTCTTAAGTTACTTTAGCTCAAAATACATTTTCTCTGCATTTCACAACATTAATTCGTACAAGTAAAAGATCATTTTACTATTAACAATTTATTGTTCTTTGCGCAGTCAGAGCTGATTATATTACTGAACCATACTTCACGTCGATAACTCATGATTGTAATTCATTTGCCACCGCTTTTTTGAAAAAAAAAAAAACAGGAAAGCGAGAGAGATCTTTTATACAATTTCATTTAAACCGTTAGCAAATAATTCCTCTCATTAATCGTTTAACTCCAAGTCGAATTTCTCTTATTCTCCAATAGTAAAGAAGAGGATTTATTGACGAAGATATCAAAACGAGAGTAGCTGTGAAATGCCAAACCACATTAAAGGTCACTGCTGACATTGTCCACAAAGAGTGGGCAAAAATAATAATTCCATGCGGCAAATAGCAAAGCAAGAAAACTAATAATATGAAAAAAATTGTGTAAACTGATTTCTTGTATTTAATAGTGGCCATCGGAGAGCTTTGGCTTGTCTGGCCCGCTTGAACGCGTCTTAGTTGATTTCGAATTATTCCAAATACTTTATAATAGGATAACAATGTTGTCGAAAATAAAATAACACTTAAACCTCCGTGGAGAAGAGGTTCCCAGAAATCTCCGGACGGCTGCATCGAGAGTGACCACAGGTGGAGAGGCAAGTAGGCAACTGGAAGGAATAGGAGTATTCCGTAAATTACATAGGCGCGCCTTGCAGTTATTAGCGATCGACGACTCATGTGCAACCATCTTTCTACAGACATCATCGTGATCGTCTCGGCAGTTACAATGGAAAAATAGTGACTGGCAACATCGGCGGCTGCGACTACAGTGCAATTATGTCCCGCAAAAATGTAAGCAACGTATAACGGCTGCGTGATCAGACCAGTAGCAAAGTCCGTGGCTGCCAGCCCAACTAATAGAATATACGAAGGACTTCGAAGCGATGAGTTCTTCCATATTACCGTTAAAATTAACGTGTTTCCCGTAACAGCTACAACGGATAGAAGGGCGTTGATGGCGCCCACCAAAACTAGGATATCTTGCGGAGCGACGTCCCCATCACGGACATTGCGATAAAAACTACAAACATCCAAATGTGGAGTTGATGTATTGAGCCTAGTCGTTGAAGAGCCGTGAAACATGATTCTTAAATAAGGAAAACTTTCCTTGACGTTGACAGTAACTGTGTACCCTATATAGTATGCTACGCCAAAAGTGACAAAATATCAAAGATGCAACTTTATAATTCAAATCCACAAATTCACTGTCAAGATCGATACAATTAGCATCAACTTGCTTTTTGAATGTGTCAAGATTGTAGAATTTAATGTCAATTCCCACGTGTTTCTTGTCATGTATCAAGACATACGTTTTCTAAATCAAGATGTATGTTTTTTAAATCAAGAAGAGAGACGACAGTTTTTGATCATTTCTGTTTCCGAGAGGGACTGAAAACGAGAACACAGGTTGGAATTCAAGATGGCTTCTGATCGTTTCTATATTCCAAATGCAAGTGAATTTTTCGAAGGTTTACTCTCCCTTTTGCAGCACTGCGGGGACTGATCCAGCCTGATTCTGCTGCAGTAGTCCTGGGCTAACTCCGTAACTCGACCATACATCACCCGCAAAGTGCGTTGATATTCCTCTAGACGCCTTGCAAGAAATTCTCCGTGCCCCCCATCGGTATTTTCGTTCACACAGTCCCCGCACTGCTGCAAAAGGGAGAGCAAACCTTCGAAAAATTCATTTACATTTGGAATATAGAAACGATTAGAAGCCATCTTGAATTCCAACTTGTGTTCTCGTTTTCAGTCCCTCTCGGAAACAGAAATGATCAAAAACTGTCGTCTCTCTTCTTGATTTAAAAAACATACATCTTGATTTACAAAAAGTATTTCTTGATACATACAAGAAACACGTGGGAATTGAAATTAAATTCTACAAACTTGACACATTCAAAAAGCAAGTTGATGCTAATTGTATCGATCTTGACAGTTAATTTGTGGATTTGAATTATAAAGTTGCATCTTTGATATCTTGTCACTTTTGGCGTAGCATATCGCCGGCTGAAACTCGGAAAATCTTCAGAAACATGCTGTGTCAATTTTTTTTTCGCTGGAGCTGACATTTTAAGCGAGAAAAACCCGTATTTTGGAAAGCATCTTTTTTGCAAAACAAGGACAGATTACGCGTACAAGCTTCGTGTACAAGACTTCGCGACTGGTAAAAATTTGTCTTTTAATCAGTGCTCTGAACAAGAGAGTTTTGCTTTTTTCCTCAGGAAAGTTATTTTATAAAAGCAATAGAAAATTTTTTGCCTGTGTTTGCATATCCTGATATAAACACTCAAGGGGTTGAGAGAGGCTATGCAAACACGGAAAACGTTTTCTATTGCTTAATTATTCAAGGAAAGGTTTCATAGGCATTGACAGGGTGAGAAAAAGAATGCATAAAGAATTAATTACACTTAGATAAAGAGCTCTCCAACACTGCACTTTCACTATACCCAAAAAAAAAAATATCGAGGTTGTAGATGAAATTCTCTTCATGAGGAAAAATTAAGATATAAACATAACAACACCACGAGCAAAAATATATGTATACGGCGGAGATTATTGCGAAATCATTTTTCTGAGGCCACGTGACGTCAAGTGACGTCATACAAAAGGGCCATCATCGTAGGGGCTACTGTCACATGATGCCGGAAGTACTTTCATTCTGGAACGATTTTATTTCATTTCCGCATATTTCTCTGTATTTGTTTACCGAATAATAATACCGAAACGACATTACCTTCCCTTCGAGTCATTCCGGCTTTTTGTTGCGAATGAAATTCTCGTTTCATTCCGCTATCATGAAAATGAACTTTTTTCCGAATTGAAAATTGCAGACCGTGTAGTCTGGGAAATCTGGCGCATGCGTATCTGATCTGGCGCGAGAGAGAACGCCTTCGAATAGGCTGGTTGATTTTATCATGTGTATGCAGTACGAACTTCACTCTGGAACAAAACTCGCTCCGGAATGAAAGTCATTCCGTTAAACAGCCCCTTAAAACATGTAACCTGTGTGGGAGGCGTAATGCAACCTCAATTGCACGTTTGATCGCGTCGCGTTTTGAAACAAAAACGGCTTTTATCGGAGGCAATATCAAGAGCGGTGTATACGCAGGGATACCCTACACTTGATATTACATTCCTGCTACAGTTGTAGAATCGCTGTGTACCTAGGCACAAGAATTTAGGTTTCTGAGATACTACCCACCCACCCCTCCCTTAAGCAATCATTTTGCCCTAAGTAAGAACTAAGTGTTAATGTCGGCTTTAGGGGAGGGGTAGGTGGGCAGTTTCCCAAAACCTAAATTGATCCGAAAATTTTTCAGTTAAACGACTATACGTCTAGAAAATATATTTATTTTTGAAAAAATGTTTTTCTTAATCTTTACCCAACACGTATTTTGAAATAATGCTTGATGGTAAAGCACTCGAACGCACTCACTGCTAGTTATAATATAAAGATTTACACAAGGCGAAGCTCCCGTAAATAAATTTATAATTTAATTCAAAAAATAAACTTGTAACCATTGCAAAGAAATCCACTTGGAGTTGGTCCTGCGATGAATTGAAAAACAAGTAACTTGTCAGCGGATAACTTCAAAAACACACGTTTCCTCCATGGCTCACACCTGAGCCCGCAATACGGTCATGTGATACAGTTTTGACAGCTGTCAATTAATCACAGGCTCGTCACGCAATCCTCCTCAACAAACGTCTGCTAAAACGAGTGGAAAAAAACGTAGACCAATCACAGCACACTTGCAGATCTAGAAAGTGCACTTTGGACCTGAGAAATTTCGTGCGAGACTCCAGAAAACATCAGAAAGGTGTCAGTGAAGACCTTCCACTTTTGGAACAAACTACCCAGTTAACTCACATGCCCTTCGTACTGGAGGCTACCCTCGCAATCCCGTTGACAAAATTAAGTCGGAGGTTAAATTTGCTGAACGAAAGTCAGCTTTACTACAAAACAATGAACTGCGAAAAAAATTCTGCAGTTTGTTCAGTTACAATGTACCATCCCACCGTTGCCTCACCAAAAGAACACCTTTATGTATATCAGCAAAGGGCATCTAATCCAGCCATAACAGAGAGAAATATAGGAAAACCCAACTCATATCTTCTACGTTCTTGTCCGAAGCAACACTCTTTGGTCACTTATCACTCTCTACCGAGCTTGTACGTTATGTCTGGTTTGTCAGCACTTTGAGTTCAACAGTGCCGATTGGTTCTTCTCACAATGAGAAAGGAATTTAACCGCTCGTTGCAGCAGACATTCGTGGGGCAGGAACGCGTGACGAACGCCTACGAACGTCTGCGTGGGAGGCTACAGGCTCCAACATAAGCAAATTAGCTTGAAAGAGTGAGATTACACATTGGTTACCCTGTGGTGCGGACGGACGTACGGTCACTTGACTACCAAAATTTCACAGATGGATAGATAACCAAATTTTCTTGGGATCCGCTCGCGTGGAGCTCCGCTAACAATAATTGAAATGCCAATAGAAAATCGTAAGTGTCTTAAAATAAACCTGTAAAGTTTTAACAAAGAATTAGTGTGTTTTTTCTTTCTCGGTGACCAAGATAAGTCAATGACATTCTCATGTTATTCAGGTCATAAAACTTTAAACACCTGATAGGCGAGGTAAGCTAACTTCTCGAAGTGTGTACAACAAAACAAATTTTCCGCGCAGCATGTTTTATTTTACTCCCCCTCTCTTAGCCGTACAATCACGAAACACATTTCAGCAGAAAATAAAAATCTTTATTTCTTTATTGAGAATGATATCAAAGCATTTTCTTTTATTGACGCTGACTGAACTCAGAAATGACTTTTAGATCAAGCAGGGGATTTTTGGTAAGTTCATTTTTTTGTTATATCGTTTAGATTATGTTTTGTACGTACGGCATCCTTATGTTTTTCGTAATTATTTTTTTACGCGATGAAAAAGGTTGATGAGTAAGCAGATAAAAAAGACTACTAAGCAATCAAAAAGGTACTTATCAGACGGTAACGAACATTTTACTCCCAGCGTTCTACGTTTTGTTCAACAATCCTCGAGTGATAATACCAATGAAAGGCTTTCTGCGTTACTGTCATGCTTTTAGGGTCATTTTGACTCGGTTTTATGGCTGAAACAAAAAAGGACAAAACTTTTCAAATGAAAACTACTGGAAGTATATCCAAGGTCTTGAGCGTTAATTTTTAGAAATTACATTACAAAATTGCGGACAATTAGGGGAAAACTGCAAATTTCTAATATTTTTCCACAATCGAAATTTCAAAACAAAAAAATAGGAAAAACTTTTTTCTAGTTTTCTGTAGCTTTAATAACCCATGTTCCATTTGAATTCGTAAACCGATTAAATTTTTTGGGAGGACCGTTTTAATTGTGTATTCTCACCGAATGTTACCGTTTTAATTTATTAGGAACTGTTTATATCTAAGCTCGGAAAAAAACAATTGAACGCCCTGCGCAGCGTAGATTGACAATTTTTGATAATCTTTTGCGAATGTTTTATCAACCATCACTTCATTTTTTCAAATAAACAAACTATTAAAATCTTAAGTCTTATCTTAAATCTTAAGTGCACTGAAGTCTAGGCAAAAAAAAGGCTAAATTACATTAATTTTGACTTATTACTGCACCAATATCATATGTTTTTTCTTTTTTGCCATGAGAATTTAAATTTATTATTTATACATGTTATTATACTCCGTGGATCTAAACTTGAATGATATAAACTCTCTGGATATTAGTGTATTCTAAAAAGCATGGGAACCTTAGAAAAGCCTAAGCTTAGACAGAAACTGGCTCTTACATTTTAAGATTCTCACGAATTCCTAATTAATCACTACTTTTCATTTTACTACATTGTTTTGCTCTCGTTTTCCTATAAATAGACAGCATTTTATGAAATACCATATATAATTAAACAAAAGAAAATTTTGTTTTAGACTTTTTGGGGTAATATAATCTTGCCTTGATTTTTAACATTTATAAATTGGTACGAGAAAAGATATTATAATGAATATAAAAATAAAGTCAAAACAATTTTTTTACTATCAATCACCACATTGAACGCACTATTTTTTCTTACGAGCAAAATGAAATAGTTTCTGGGCGGGGGGTGTCATTTCAAGCTCAGCGCGAGGAATATGATGGAAACATCTGCATAAGATAACTGAATAGGTGGCATTAATTGAGTGAATGTTTGATTTAAGCAGCAAATCACTTGAATGTCTATTTTTCCTTCAATCTGTTTTAATTAGGTATACCTGGTCCTCTTTTCTGCTACCCTTGATGCACGAGTGGAGGGAAGCTCAGGTTTTATAGGTGAGTACTGGAATTCATCGTGGTCAAACGACCCAAAAAGCCAAGCAAAGTAGTCCAAGTTCCCTGGGGGTGGGGTGGAGTGGGGGAATTACTTGGGTTAATTCCTGCTGGGTATGTGCCGCCGACCTCTCAGAACCCCTACCCCATTACAGTCTATTCTGTAATCAAACGATGGACCCCATCCTAATCGCTTTTTGGGAAAATGTAACTGTCTGTTTATGCATCTATGTTATAAAGCCTTTTAACTAGGTCATCTTGAAATGAACTGACAAATTTGTTAAACTTAATGTGGTGTAAATCTTTCTATTTTTCAATCCCTACATACCTGAATTTTCTGATCCCCTGATTCCCGAAAATGTGCTATCCCTTTCTAGTAACTCTAATGAAAAGGCAACCCCATTATAGTCAATCCAGCCGTGAAAATGCGACCCCATCCAGCTGCACATCCCCATTAGCCTATTAGGCTGATTTAGCAACAGAACGGGAACGTCAGTTGAGGACAGCGCGCGCAAATTAAACAACTGGCTTGACCAATGGCAGAGCGGCAAATTGGGCACCGGAAGTCGTGTTTAGTCCTTTCCGCACGCTTTCCCGTCGTCAACTGACGTTCCCGTCCTGTTGCTAAATCAGCCTATTACTAAGAAGTACCCCCCCCCCCCCCGGGTCAAACTAAAGGATGTTTTGGCGCTGTTGTAAGGTAATCCAGATTCCGGAATCGGGGACATTTTTTGCTGGTGGAGTCCAAAATCCGGGAACATTTTTCTTGGAAAGTCAGGAATTGTGGGCTTTATGAAATCCGGAATCCCGCTAACGGTTGGAATCCGCTGACCAAGAATTTAGGAGGAAGGATTAGCGCGGTTGGTCAGTACGCGGTCTTTTGTGCGCTGGAGGTTCCGAGTTCGATTCCCAGGTGTGACCTCAAATGCTTCGTACATCTTCTTTCCTTTTTAGCCTGCGAACAGCAGACGTATTTCCGGTCGACGACCGGAAATACGTCTGTTCGCTGGCTACTTTCCTTTCCGTGTAGCTTTAAATCGCTTTAAATACCCGTAAAACGGAGCAATGATGGAGAAGGGGGAAACGTGTCTAAGAAACAAATAAACATATGTTTCAGATGAAGTCTTGTTCTAAAATCGTTTTCAATAAATAATATGAAAATCTTTTGGAGGAGTAACATCTAGCCGCTTTTTAGGTACATTCACCTGCCACTATCAGTGTTAAATGTCATTACTCGTTACTAACAGGGCGGGATTGTCTTGATCTGTTGTACCATGGCTTCAACACTTCCGGTATTTATCAAATTGACCCCGATGGTACTGGAGAATTTCAAGTTTTCTGCGATCAGGAGACAGGTGGTGGGGGCTGGGTTGTCTTTCAAAGGCACATTAATGGAACTCACGCCTTCGAAGACAAAAACTGGGATCAATACAAGGAAGGATTTGGCAACTTGTCGAGTGAGTTCTGGCTAGGTAATGAGAAGTTGCATCGACTATCCTCAATGAGGCAGCAACTTATGGTAGAGCTTGAGGACCATGGAGGCGAGAAAGCGCATGCGTTGTACAACCATTTTGCTCTTTTTTCCGAGAGCGAAAAGTACGTGCTTGAAGTTTTTACATACTCTGGTACTGCTGGAGATGCACTTTCCGAGCACAGTGGCAAAAAGTTTAGTACCATTGACCGGAATAATGATGGAAGCAGTAGTTTGGATTGTGCTTCCACGTATGGTGGAGGGTGGTGGTATTTACAGGACTGCGTTCGCGCTTTACTGAATGGTGTATATACCACTTCTCCAAATGGAATAGTATGGGAGGACTGGAGAGGTGCGAATTATCAGCTGAAACAATCTGCAATGAAGTTACGGACGCGCAGAGGTTAGTAAAGCGTATAGAAATAAGGATGCGCAGTCCATGCATGAAAACTAGTAATTCTAATAGAAATTTTGTTTAATGATTATCACCAGAAACTCATAAGGGGTTGAAACGTGTAACTCTCATATGTTTTCTTTGTCCGGTGCTCGTGATTATTCGTTTTCGAAAGTACCATATTTGGAAAGAGAAGAAAAGATAATTGACCAATCAAACTTCGTAAACGACGTGACGTAACTTTACTTCACGTTCCCGCGCCCGCTTAAAAAAATGGCCGACAAAGGGTGGAAAAACTTCCGAAAGCCTAGTAAGCTTTCAAAGCCGTTGAAACTAGGAAGCTTACCGAAATAAGCTGAAATACTGAGAAGGAAACTCAAGTTTTTGTTATCATCATTATCTGTCCACTTAAGAACCTTTTTAATAATTGATTTTCCTGATGTTACAGAACGACCGTGGGATTACTACCTAAGTTTTTCTGGAACATTATCTCAGGGATTCGCTTCTGTCCCAATCATCTTGGAATTTAACACCTTCACCGTTTCATGGTGGATGAGAGGTCTGATGGCTGAAAGATGGTCAGCGATATTTTCGCTGGTTAACTTACCACAAGCCAAATACCTTGAGTTTTCTACGATGGGGAATAGACATTGCAGAATAACGTTAGATACTAACGTAAGGTGAGTAAACTGCGAGAAATGAGTCACTTACTCCTGCCACTGATAGAGAACACCTTTGTTATGTTTGTAGCCTGTAAACAGACGTTGTCTTATTTTTATATTCATTCTTTTCAAAAACATCAGCGAGCTCGCGAGCGAAGCAAGGGCACGAGAACGAGCGCAGAACGCGAGAAAGAAAAATAAAGAACTTCCCCCACCACTACCGCCTCGCGGTGGCCGTCAATTAATCCCCCTGCGGTTTAAATTTTATCAGCCCGCGCTCGACGGGCTTTGAAGAGAAAATAGAGGGTCTGTGATTTGGCCAACTGCTGTTGTATTTTTACTCAAAAGATTTCTCACTTAACACTGTCTTCCCAAACCATGCATGCAATGAAATTCGTGTTAAAAAGTGACACTCTCAAGCTTTTCATTCCATACTAGAGAAGAAAACAAACTAAATAACAGATGTTTTGCCTTAGATAATTTCCAGAAAATCTAATTTTGTACAGTTGCAGTTTAAATGGAACGACCTTACTATACAGTATGAATCCTTAAATATGTACAAGTATTTGCTGGCGCCATACATCATTTAAGAGGAGAAAAAAAAACCTTAGAGTAAAAAACGATTTTTCCAAGGTATTGTCCATTCGTGTAAGTAGGGCAAAGAACTGAGAATGTTTCTACTCAGTAGTGTAGGGAAGAAAATTATCCAGATAAGGTCTTTAAGTAGCCTTTCAGTTATTTGCTTTCTTACGCGGGATCAAACCTTTGACAAGGATTTCATTTATTTCTCAACGGTTTGATTGGTCACTCCCAA
>NC_133214.1:21046493-21068993 GCF_958299795.1 Porites lutea | reverse complement strand
TATTTTCAAATTAAGATGTAATATCTGTCTGACGCGAATTATCCAACGGATAATCCGTCTCTAGTGTGAATACGGCCATTCTATAGTACCAGAAACTCATTCATTTCTGATAGTACCCAGCAAAAGAATCCAAAATGATCTGACAGACGTTCAAGGCTGAAGAAGTTCAAAATGAATTCATAAAACATTTTCGTTGTCCGTGGCGTAAAAGAATTAGATTCGGCTTCTTCCCTTTGTTTATTCTTTAAAAAGATCTCCCTTCCCTTTTTCATGTCGCTAGCTTAGGTCCAGTTGAAAATTTGACCTCTTCGAATCTTAAGGTCTCTAATTTGAATTTTTTTTTTTTTTTTGGGGGGGGGGGGTGGTCCTTTCTTTCACCACTATTGGGAGTGGAAGGGTTAGATTACAGAGTTAACCAATGAAAGTTCTATTGCTTATTCAGCAAACAAGGCCTACTTGATAGGGCAGAACAAAATAGTCGCAACTGGAGAAGGAACCCTTATCGACAGTGTCAAGGGCCCTTCTGAGGCTCGTCCTGGCAGCCCTACTGGATGGTGCGCCTTTTACGAGGATGTTAACGAGTGGTTGGCAATTGACTTGGGGACGCCTCAACCTGTTGAAAAGATAGAACTGATCAGGTTAAACAGTGAGACAAGCTATGTGACCAGCTATAAGGTGGAACATAGTAATGATGGAAACTCGTGGGATTCCTATAATGATGGCCAGGTAATTAAAGTTGAATGAGCTGTGTCATTAATTTTGTCAAAATCCTAACCGCAAGAGCTGTCACCAAATTGAGTAAAACAAAAATAACCGTTAAAAACATACCGTAAAGTTCCGAAAATAAGCCCCGGGGTTTATATTTTTCAAAGGTCCTTTTTGAGGGGCTTATTTTTGGAGGGGCTTATCTACGGAGGGAAATTAGCGTTTCAAAATTGATTGGGTTAGCCTTATAGTTGGAAGTAAAATTACCATTTTTGCTTTGTTTCACTTTGTATTTGGGGGCAATTTTCCAAGTACAAGCCCCCGGGGGGCCTATATTTGGAGGAGCTTATTTTCGGAATTTTACAGTAATCAGAGCGCCCGCCCGGTGTTTGGGAGGTCATAAGTTCGAATCCTGTCGGGGACTTAGAGTTTTTCTTTGTCCCACGCTCGTGACATGCTGATTATTTCATTTTCACATGAAGCTACATGAAAAGAAGGTATAAATAACACAACAAGTTCAAAAGGAGGCATGGATAGAGAAACTTCAAGAAGATTGAAATGGATTGAGACTGTGGGTTTTTGAAAACTTTTTTTTTCCAACAACACTTTATTTCATATCTACATACAAAGGAAAAATTATTATACAACAAAAAAAAGTAGCAAAATTACAATTTACAAAAGTTATTGAAAATTACAATTTAAAATTATCTTTACCCTTATACGTGAAAAAACAGTAACCCTTTTATTCATTTATTTTTTAACATAACATAGGAAGGTAACGGACGAAAACTATATTTACTAATTGATTAATTATTGCACATCTATACGCACACGTATCCATAATGGCTTTACAAAAAACGAACAGACGAGCAAACAGACAGAAAACTTAAACAGGACAGTTAAAGTATTAATCTCTAAATTTCAAAGATCATTTTCGTTGTTTGTTAAGTTTGATATGATGCTCTGGAAGTGTTTTTGTTGGACAGGTAGCTTTGATTTTGTCGTTTACAAGTAATTTCTTCGCTGACTTTAAGTTCCATAGCGCATAAGTAGCGTAATTGGCAATATTAACAAAACGAACGAGCCTTAACAAAGGCCCTTCTGAAGTAGCTCAAGCAGAGATTTGGTTTCCAAATATTGGGACCGACAATGAATCAGCAATCATGCCTAGCGCAATATAAAGGGGCAGCGTCATTGCGAGTTTCACTGCTTTTTTTGGTCAAAGTCCCATCGAGCTGAAATTTATAAATTATATTATTATATTCCTTTTTCTTTGGTACTTGGAGTGCCCTTCTTTTCACATTTCATTTACAGGTTACACGCGTTATATTTAAATATAAAGCCGTGAAGGCAAGTTACAGCAAGCGATAGAATTATCGTCAATGTTACGGAAAAACAGGGGGATTATAAACAGTGTAGTAATCCACTAATGTGGCGTGTTTTTACCCCATACAATTGACTGGTTAATAATATTTAGTAGGAGTTTCAAGTTTAATTTTTTTCTGAGTTATCTGATGCATGGTTCAATTGATTTAGATATTTTACTGGAATTCATCAGCCTTGGTAAGCATTTCATCTACCAGGCATATCCGACTACGTCCCGTGTCCTGGAAAAACGGTATCTGTTTACGAGTCAACGTTTTCAAAGACATTGGTACTGGTGCATTTATAGGTAAAATAATAACATGTTATTTTTGTTATAAAGGACCCTGGGTTGTATAGTATCTTGTGGACCCAACGCGGGTACACCCTAACATGCTTGATATCTAGCCTGCTCGGGTAGCAAGATTCCATTCATGCCCGGGGGTACTCAACAACCGTTTACACGAGCAGACTCCTCCCTAAGGTTCAACCCCTTACTCTTTTATAGACCATTTTCACGAAAAAGGTACCCCTTTCACATACTTTGCTTAGACCTTTGCCTCCCTTTTAACTGCTGTAAATGCACTGTCTATTAAATAAGAATCAATACAAAAAAATAACGTTTTCTCGACGTTATAACGCTATATAATTCATCTGTTAGTCCTTTTAGGCCCTTTCACAGACCCAAATGACAGATTTCCCTACCCCACTTCAACTAGTAAAATCCATACCCTCTCACTGATACTCGAGGCCTCAAAAAGATAACCCTTTCGGGCGGGGCCTCCCCGTACAGGCCACCATGGGCATAAAACAGTTATACAGCAACATTTTTACAAGATACAATTAATCAAAACTGAAAAAAACTCACTTAAGTCAGCGTAATTAACTAAAAAATACCGCTTACAATTATGTACTTAGTAACAGAATATTAAAAGTGATCCTGCTTTCGAATCTAGCGCGCAGCCAGACATATAATTTTCTAATTTTTTGTATCGAATTTATAACTGCAACTCTTCCATATTACTTCAATTGTAACTACTTTCCGTTTCTTCATTAAATCCCCTGAAGAAGGACGGCTTGTCCGTCCGAAATATCGAAAAAACCTGAAGTCGCTTTTGTCTTTGTGTTTTGTTATTACTGTTTGCATTTTTTTTTTCTTGGATAGAACAGCAGGATTTGGATGTTGTCATTTTATATAAAAAGTTTCATCAAATTTTTCAACCATGCACCTTAAAGCAGAGTTTTTTTCCTCAGACCTTGGGATCGACAATTCCTCCATCATTCCGAACAGCAGCTTCACTGCCTCTTCGTGGGAATGTATGAGCCCTGCTGAGTTTGCAAAATCCAACCCGAGCTCAAAGTGCCACGCCGCATGGTGTGGACAGGGGCCGTTTACATTTCTTCAGCTCAAATTAGATGTTGCTTATTTTGTCGCGCAAATAAGAACTATGGGGTGTAGTCGTGGGCATTTTGTGGCATCGTTTTACTTGGAGCACAGCCTCGATGGCATTGCATGGGAGAATTACACTCAAGGGGGAGTGAGACAGGTTAAGATTTTTGTCATGAATGGTTTTGATGTGAGCTTTGTTTGTATGCTGTTGTTACTTCTGTTAATGTTTTGTTTGTTGATTTTTGCTTTTGCCAGTTTACTTTACTAGATTACTTGTTAAATACAATTCATCCATGGATGAAAGCCTAAAACATAAGTTTAGCTTGAGTACGACCAGCCGCATCAGCACAGCCATTAACAAATATTTTACCCACTAGCAGCGTCTACGTTTAAATCTGGCTTTCTTTTGGTATTAAATGTTGGTTAATTGCGAATCACCTAATTTCAGTTTGCGTTCAGCTCCTGGCGAGTCAGTTTTGCAATAACGTATTTTGGACCAGCCATTCTCAAACAGTCGGAGCACAGTAGGAAAAAAATTGGAATTCGGTTGTGGTAATATTATCCATACGTCCGCAAGCGGATTGTGAATTTCCACTCTTAAGACCTTGGAATCATTCAGTCGGTGTTTAACTTAAGATTGGACCTCCATTTTATGGTCAATTGACAGCTGTCAAAACAGGGCATCAACTGACCAATATCACATGACTGTATCGCAGGCTAGGATGTGAAACTCATTGAGGTGACGTGTTTTTAAAGTGCTCTGCTGATCAGTTATTGGTTTTCTATTGATTGCAGGCTCAGGTCCATTTTTTTCAGGAGGATTTCAGTTTCTTGTAGCGAAAGTTTTAATATTTGAGAAAGACAGGAAAGGAGACCGTTTTGGCCTTGGTTAAATTTACATATTACAATTTCATTTCAGCTACTATCGAGCAACTGGGATGCTAATACATGGGTTACACATGAGATGCTTCCACCAATTAAAGCAAAGTATCTGAAACTTATGCCCCACGAGTGTAACAGCATCTGCTGTCTCAGGGTGGGAGTGATTCCACTTATAGTTGGTAAGTGCTCACACTTTATTAACACTCTATGACTGGTCTATTGGAAAACAGTTTCTTTTGCTTCCCGAGAATCTCACATTGAGATTCAAAGGAAACAAAATTAACTGTTTCTCCTGTCACCCTCTAACGTCAGAGTTTGACATGTTGCCTGCTCAGAGATTTTGGCGGGAAACAGTTGCATTGTTAGATGTCATGTGACCTCGAAGTAACCAATAAGATCGCACGCTGTTAGGAAAAAATTTCCAGCTATATAGTCTACATATGTTGCGTGTTACAGAGGACGTAAACACACACGAGCATGAATTTCGTTTACCCTTTCTCAATTTAGATGTGTTCCGTAAGAATTTAACTCCTGGAAAATTCTCCTATATTTGACAAGTCCAGCGTGCTTGTTAGTTTAATGGGAACGTAGCCGTGCGCGAGCAAAATGACATGTTTAATACGACAAAAATAATAATGTCGTATGTTCGACAACAACAACAACAACAATTACAAAGAAAAATGAGTAAATATTGGTCATTTCTGGACGCATCTTCTAGTCACGAATAATGAATATCGCATTCGGGACATTTCTTAGTACTTTTTTTTACCGTAGATTCAAGTAAGATAACTAAGCAAAATTCATGTTTTTTCTCAAACTCCCTCTCATGAAAAATCCCAGGAATGAGCAGTCTATTGAGACCATTCTTGATTGTCCACCGGGAATGGGCACAAGCTTACGACGCAACGATTTCTGGGATCGTGTAGTTGCACAAGAGTGACTTATGACTGGTTAATGGTTGCCTTGAATACCATCGACCAATCAGAACTAACTAACTAAGGGGAGCAAGGGTGACGCAGTGGTGAGAGCGCTCGCCTCCCACCAATGTGGCCCGGGTCCGAATCCTGGCGTCGACGCCATATGTGGGTTGAGTTTGTTGTTGGTTCTCTCCCTTGCTCCGAGAGGTTTTTCTCCGGGTACTCCGGTGTTCCCCTCTCTTTAAAAACCACGCTTTCAAATTCCAATTCGATCTGGAACGCACGGATACGTTTCAACGAGTTCTTATGAACTCCTTAGTGATCCGTGGGTAAACAAATTACAATTTACAATTTACAATTTTTTACTAACGTTTGTCCACCCAAACGGTCCTAAAAATCACTTCACCCAAACCTTGTACCCATTTTCCCCTAGATTTTGTCAACTAAGGAATTCCCTTTTGTTGCATTTATTTTAGATGAAGACGGCGAACATGCTGGCTTTATAATATCATCGGAAGGAAAGCCATCAAGAGAAGGGTTTTCCCTGCATTATCAATCGAACATTTTGCAGAACAAGACATCATATCAATTGGAATTGAGCACCACAAAGAGAAAGTGGAAAATGGACATCAACCGTGAGCCGGTTATCCCTCGCGGTTGGCGTCACGTCTTCATAACCTGGGACCCAATCTGGGGACTGAAATACTTTGAGAATGGGAAACTAGTATATAAGCAAGAAACGTTTGATATTGTAAACGTTCAAAACAAGCATCACCATGTACTTATTGGCAAGGCGCCATCGTACAGTCTCGTACATAAACAGTATACTCTTCAAATGTCGGACCTTGAGGTTTGGTATAACTTTCTGACCGAGGCAGCAGTGAGAGAGAAGCTTAGCTTAGCAGGTAATTTATTAATAAAGTATTGCCACGGATAGATACTTTTAAAATATAGGAAAGATGACTCCGTTACCATTGAATCAGTCATTTCATGTACAAATGAAACTAGAAAGCGACCATTAAATTGCTGAGGTAATGTCGCTCACGACTCCCTCTGTCACTTGTCTTTGGACATTCTTGCTTGTTATGTTCTGCGTTATCGTTTTTGAGCAACTTGGACGACGAACAGTTCGGTAAGTTAGCCATTTTTTTGTTTTGGGTTTTGTTTTCTTTCTTTTTAGGTTTCGGAACGATTTTCATTGAGACCTTAGGTAGTTGCGCCTATAATTTTTATTTATCAGAAAACCCGCTACAGCCACGGGATCGACCTTGCGCAAGTCCGCGTTTGAATACCATTTTGGGGGGCTAGCCTGCGTAGCAGGCGCTAGGAATAAATAGGTGCGAGGGAGACACAAGGAATATGTGGGTTTTGGTCGTTTATAAATAAAGTTGCAGGAAAAAAATAAGTTCATATGAATCCCTTGCAATTCGTATCTACAGGTAATGAACGGATGGATTGTTAATGGCAGATCGATAGATAGATGAACAGTCAACAAGTGAAAAACCGAATGAATGATTAAATGAACAAGTGCATGAATGGGAGGGAGGGAGTAAGGAAGGCTGGAAGAATAAATGTAGAGAGAATAAATGAACGAATAAATAAATAAAGGAATAAATGAAAACAATATCTGTAAGGTCGATCTAACGATGCTGTGACAATTGCAGGTGTCAACCGAATCGGGAATCTAGAAAAAACAGATGCAGGTTATTTCAAATGGCATGTGCAAACAAACTGTACACAGACCAACGATACAGGACCTTGTCATGGAAGTGAGTCAGCATCTAACACACTCATTAGATAGATTTATTACGTTAGGGAATTTCTGAGACCAGATTGACTGGCTCAGGAAGATTTCTTTCTACATGGAGGGGCGAACGTACGAATGGACAATTCTGTCAGAACCAAACTTTCTTGCCTATGGTGCTGTGTGCTCGCGCTTTGCGCACGCGAGAGGTGTCCAATTGTATAGGCCAAAAACCTCTGTTTAAAACCCTGCTAATATAAATGGACATAATACTCTCTGGCTTGGCTTCATACTTCAATAAAATAATATCCCTTTTTAAGACAAGATCTCTTTAAAATTGTAAAGATCATTTTCACGTGACGTCAAGGCGGCCATATTGTAGAGCAATGATAGTCGACCAAAAAGATCCTCAAATTGGGATCAAACCTAAAAACGCTCTTTGGTTCCACGAACTTTGCATAGCTGTTGACCACGTGAATGAAAACGATTTAAAATTTGTCCAAAAACAGATTACTGAAAAAATCATACTCTAACCAGCAGCCCACTGATATGTACTGACAGTTTTCTTTTTTTTCTTTTTTCTCCATTTTCCAACAAACCTTCTTTTAGAAATCAATAACTTCATTTATGTCGAGTCGTCATTTCCACGTGAAAAAGGTGAAAAAGCACGCTTCTTTAGTCGTGTTACAGTGCCTACGAGAAATTGTTTCTCTTTCTGGTACCATATGTACGGGAACACGACAGGAAGACTTAATGTGTTTTTGCGAAGTAGCAAGGATAATGAGGAAGTTCTCCTTTGGCGTCTTGCTGGTTCCTTTGGAAATATTTGGAACAAGGCAGAGATTCCTATTTATCATAATTATGCATATGAGGTAACTACTAATTTATGTCTGGCTTTATACGTGACGTCATCATGGCAGGCGCCATGTTGATGATCAAGATCAACATCGCTTCTCGCTGCTGGGAATTTAACTTTCTTTTCTCTATTTCTAGAAAAACAAATGTTTTGTCATAACAGATATTATTCATCGTGATATCTGTTTAACGGGTTTACTTTATCGTTTGTCTCAAGATAGTCACTTATTGATCGCGACGTTTTGACCGCGTACTACAGATCTTCATCTGGCCATAGCGTCGATTTACTAATTGGTAGTAAATCAGCGCTATCGCCTGATGAAAACCGCACGCAGTCGAATCATCGCTTCCAACAACTAAGTGGCTGTCGTAAGGCAAACGATAAAAGAAATCCTTTAAACAAATGTATCGTCTTGACGATCAACATGGCCGCTTTGTCGCGTGGTTGCAAACCGAGACAAGATTTTTCGTTATGGCAAACCTCGCTAGTATAAGGCGTTCATTAAGGCGTTTTGTTAAAAAAAACAGTTTTCGAGTTTTGTTCATTCATTGTTTATGTCACTTTCTTTCCAAGGTTATTACGGAGGGAGTAGTTGGCGGTTCGCACGGTGATATTGCCATCAGCGACGCTATTTTAAGCGTTAATGAAAGCTGCTCCTTTATGCCGAAAGAAGCTCAATTAAATGCTAATGGTAAGTAGAGATTTAGCAACTTTGTTAAGACGGCAGCGAAAGTGAATTCAAGTTCGTTTATACTTCCTCGCGCTAAATAATTATTGCTAATCTTGTCAAATAAAGCCCACGAGTAATAATGGCTGAGCGCTACGCGCTTGGTCATTATTGCTAAGTCGGCCAAGGTGCGAAGCTGGTATCTAATTTAATGCGCCTTTTCATCGTCTTAGAACTGAGGAGGCAGGCAGTTCACCTTTGTGATCACGGAAGTATAACAGTACGTCATTATATTTCCACGCCATTGGCCTGCTCTTCCATTTACTGAAAATGTTGACGTGCTCTAAACAATGGAAAGGTGTGTCATGTAAAAGTGAAGACCGAGGGCGTAATCCATTGTTTGGAATCTGCCACCATTGTGTTAACTGAGCTTGAACAACAGGTCATTATTTTTTAAGTGCTCTTCTATTTGTTGAAAATAATGACCTGTTAAAAACAATGGAAAGGTGCATTTGGCAAATACTATTACGATTTCTCTTACTTCAGTTATCAAATCAGGAATGATAGGGCACATAAAGAACTACCGAGTCACGTTGAACGACTGGTTAATACAAGCCGGATTCTCTACCTTTCGCCTGGTCCCTTGTTATCGTGCTGAAGAACATGAATGGAGTAGTAAGGCCTTCCATGAACGCTGTGACAACAAGAGACCATCATTCACACTAGTGCGGAAGAACTCTTTCGTTTTCGGGGGATTTTCCGACCTCATGTGGAACCAAGGTGATGTTGATTGGCAGCCTGAGAAAACAACCGACATTTTGTTACGTCGCGCAGAAATTCCGTACTGATGACGTGTTACTAACCAGATCTAGGCAGTGCTTCTGATTGGCTGAAGCAAATTTTCAATCAAAGTCATCAGTATGGAATTTCTGCGCTCGTTTCCCAGACGTCATTTCGCGGGGAGCCATTGGTGGCGTCGCGAAATGTCAGCTGTTTGCTCAAGCTAGCTGATTCGTTGCCTGCTTAGCACTCGATAGGAACCGCTCGATTTGATTCTCAATCTGTAGGCGACGTTTAGAAAGGAATCGAACCTTCGCGAGTCTGTTTGATTATTCCTCGTTAACATCCTTAACACACTGAGACAACTTCAGCGATACCGAATCATCCAGTTTGGAGACCCCTAACAGTCCTTTTTCTTGTGTGTTTGCAGGAGCTTCCAGCATAAACAGTTTGTCAAGCATGAAAGCTTTCCTTTTCAGTCTACGCAGTTTCTACCTAAACTTGTCAACCTCTCGTCTGGATATTAAGCCCTTACATAGACATCTTGCTGTTACATTAGATAGTTATAACAGGCTCAGCTTCGGGATAAATGATCTGACAGTTAATTTGGACAATCGAAGTATCGTGAGTGATGTTGGAAATGTTTACCAAGTTCCTAGTGCCTCTGAACCGGACAAGTTCTTTACGGGAGAGACTCATTTTCAAGCAGATGGCTTGGAAGTTCTGGTTGTTGAGGGTGAGCTATTTCTTGCCTTGTCTTCTTGTTCCCTAACCGCCGCCTGGTTAGCTCAGTTGAGAGAGCGCCGGTCTACTGAGCAGGAGGTCACGGGTTCGATCCCCGGCCGGGCCAACACTCAGGGTCTTTAAATAAGTGAGAAGAAAGTGCTGCCTTTGTAATGACATCTGCAAACGGTTAGACTTTCTAGTCTTCTCGGATAAGGACGAAAAACCGTAGGTCCCGTCTCACAGCACTTACACTTACCTGGTTCTTGTGGGACGTAAAAGAACCCACATCACTTTTCGAAAAGACTAGGAGACGTAGACCCCGGTGTTGTGGTCAACCTTCACAGATCACGTCATTCACATCATGGGCTGTGTGGGTACAGTAAGCTCACAAATGGACTTAGAGCGGCTGCCAGTGGCGCCTTTGTATGCTGACGTGCGAGCTTACTGTTCACATGTTAAAATGAATTGTAAGAGGGCACGTCTGTTGTCCTCTCATCCACGACTCTTCATTTCATTTCATGTATTAAAAAAGCTCAAAAAATCAGTTCATGAAAATTTTCGTAATTCCGTTGTTTCATTCTCCAGAACAAACTGTATCATTAAACACGGAGTCAGATGATACTTCTCCCGTTCGAAGAAATTAGACGTATAAGTGGGGCGGGGTTTGCCCATTTGATTCATTTACCCCTTAGACTCGGTTTTGCAAAATTTTCTTCAAAGTGTTTGATTACATTACACGCCTAAAAGTAACGTTTGTCACATTTTCGATATATGTAATAAAACATCGTCGCTCGTGTTTGATAAATTATTTGACTTGCTGTAACGGCAAAGTAAAGAGAAAAGGGGAAGATGCATGGTCCCAAGAGGAAGGGTAAACAAGAAGGGACGGTTGAATTAACGATTATAATTTTCAAGCCTTTTTTCGGTGGGGAGAGAGGGATCTTTGGCAATCCTTTGGTTTTTGTAATCTGCAGATAATCATCATTTACAGTTGAATGAAATTGTTACATCAGTAACAATGCAGTTTAGCAAGTCCGGCATTCTCCTTGGATCGTATTCGTCAAGATGATTACTTGACCTTAAACATGACAAATCTATGGAGGTTTTACCCGCACAAGCAAACAGGAAACTAAGTGATCATGAGTAATCAGCTTTATTGATCTCTTTCTTTCTTCAGATTCTGTCTGTGAGCCTTCGTGTTTTGAAGGACAATACTGTGATGAAATTACGGGACAATGCATTTGCGATTCAAACCGTCGCGACGAAGAATGGTGCCTACGAAGTATGATAGTCTTTTTGTTTTCTTTCTATTCAGTATTGGTGACCTGCAGATTAGGGTACAAGCGTGGTATTTAGAAGGAGTTATGTTAAGTAGCTAGAATTCTTACAAGGCATTTGTATCGCTAACGAGCACAATGGGAGGGGAACTGGAAAATGACAAATGGGAACAAAAGCTAACTCGAACTCTAGCCCTATCAGTAATTTTATTTCATATTCTCTGTATCGTTCCCATTTTTTTTTCCGGTTCCCCGTTCCCCATTCCCCGTTTTAGTAACTTCCCATTGTGAGGCCTGTGATTAAACAATAAGGCAAGTAGTGTAGAAGAAAGTTTAATATGAGAGACGAAAGAAATAGCAGACAAGGTATGATGTTTCGGCGTCCGTGAGTTTAGGTCCGGAACGTGTTTGGGTAACTATTAATGTATGCCAACCAGACGAACCGGACAATAAAACTGCTAGGTTGCGTGACACTACAGAACTATGGTATGGTATAGTATGGTCTGGTCTGCTCCGGTGTGGAGCTGTGCGGTGTGGTCAGGTATCATATGCCGGGTGTGGCATTGTACGGTATGGTTTCGTATGTCATCGAATGGGGGCGCCACACAGCTCTTTACAAGGCCTCACAGTATTGGCTGTGAAAACAATGGACATAGAAAAATATCAATGACTCTATACCTAAAACAATGGAGCTGCGTGTTATGGAGAATCACTAACTGATTAAATGGCCAGGTCTGTTATGATATAGCGATACTCAAGCTAACGTCATCTATTAATATTTAAAATGTTTATTTATTTATTTTATTATCATTCTGCCATTTAAATTAAAATACGTTAAATTCATAAAGAAGAGGCATGGGAAACCAAGGAATAAGGCCAACTAGAACCTCATTAGTTCATGAAACAAAAAGATTCGTTTGCTTCAATCGTTAGAAATTTGAATAACAAAAATAATGTTTGTAAACAGTGGTGTGTTCTATACTAAAATCTACTTATGTATCTAGTAAGCCCACTGGAATGTCAACAAATTCGAGCCCTGGGGATGGAAAGTTCATGAAACAAAAAGATTCGTTTGCTTCAATCGTTAGAAATTTGAATAACAAAAATGATGTTTGTAAACAGTGGTGTGTTCTATACTAAAATCTACTTATGTATCTAGTAAGCCCACTGGAATGTCAACAAATTCGAGCCCTGGGGATGGAAAGTGGTGCAATCGCTAACCAGCAAATAAGCGCCTCCTCAGAATGGGACCTTTATCACGCTGCCAGTAGAGCAAGATTGAAACTACCGGTAATAATGTAATTGAAAATATTAATTAACTAGTTGATTAATATAATTAAATTAAGGTATTCCGCTAGATTGTGGTTATTCGTCTACCATTGCTGATAAAACTGGGATCTTAAAATGTTGTTGTTGTTGTTGTTGTTGTTGTTGTTGCTGTTTTCATGTCATTTGCGGGAAGTTAAGAGGGATAGGTTAATTCAACGCTCCATTCATGCGCCTGCGCCACAGAAGGAAGTAAAGTTCCTTCTGTGGCTTCTCTGGTCGTGTGATTTTGAAATTTAACACCGCCTTTTGAAAAATCGCCACATCGGAAACGCTCACAATTAATAAAACGCGGAGACTTTTAATGGAGTAAATCTGTGTTTATTTTGTTTGATTAAGGTAAATATACCATACAGAGGAGCTTGGTCATCTTTATATCGGGACGAACATCAGTGGCTTCAGGTTGATTTCTGTGGTCGTTACACAAGGGTTACAGGTGTCGCCACTCAAGGACGAAACTTTATAGACCAGTGGGTGACAAAGTACAAACTTTCATTCAGCGAAGATCGTAAAGACTTCCAGTATTACGAGGAACAAGGACAAATAAAGGTAAAAAATAAAGGAAGTAGGGGGCTTAAGTAACGACGACAAGCTCAAGTCGGTTTTTAGATCTTCGCGCGCCGTCGTCTCTGCATGTCGTTGAAAAATTGAAAAATCCGCCGTAATTCCTTAATTGTTGCCTTAAAAGAATATATCTAGGCTATGTTTTTTACTCTTTAGGAATTTGATGGAAATACGGATAGGGACTCGGTTGTTTACCATGACCTTAAATCTCCAGTCTGGACCCGCTTAATCCGTTTTCACGCAGTAACTTGGCATATACACATCTCAATGAGAGTGGAGTTGTATGGATACCATGAAGGTAACTAAGTTGTATGTTTTTGTTGTTTGTGCCAGTTTTGTTTTGCTCGTAAATAACAAAAATAGCTAGAGAAGTGTAATTCATACCATCGCGAAATGCTACTGCTGAAAATAATAGAGTTTTAGCTCTTTTTGAATTACAGTAAAACAAAACAAAACGACCCTCAGGAACACTGCCCTGACTTACCATCCGATGTTTCAATTGCATTGAAATATAATTTGCTGAGAAATCCCGCGCACTTTCTCGACCAATCTTTCCTGGGAACCAGAGGCTTTTTATCGCGTGCGGCGGGGGTAATCGGGGTATTCTGTAGGTGGAAGCCATGACCTAAACCGGAAACCAAGCATGCGCATACGCATACCCAGCTCATCCCAAACCAAACCTGACTTGTTCATGGCCCTTTTCCATCAAGAATTGTTTTGATTGATTATACCTTTCAACTACCTGCAGGGTGTACAGACGCTCTCGGAATGCAAAACTACCAAATTTCCAATGAACAAATCACTGCTTCATCAGAATATGATGGGAACCATGCGGCCTTTCAAGGCAGGTTACACTTTAAAGGAGCTCCGCATTTATCAGCATCTTGGAGCGCTCGCACAAGTGACGTCAACCAGTGGCTTCAGGTTGATGTTGGTAGTGATTACGCTATAGTAACGCGAGTTGCAACACAAGGCAGGGACAGTGCCCAGCAGTATGGTCAATGGGTCACAAAGTACACGCTGCAGTTTAGTTACGACAGTGTGAATTTTCAGGACTACAAAAGACAAAGGCAAACCAACGTAAGTAAGTACACTTTCAGCCAACTTCCACCAAGATGGATAACATGAGGACTAATATTAAGTGCTCTTCTTACAGAGGTCCCCCTAAACAGAGTGTCAAAGAAAAGGACTAGAAAACTGGGGGAGTTAAACCAAATCTTGGTGTTCGCTTAACCATTCCTATCCTAGAGCACGTTATGGCAAGATTAATTAACTCTGTTGACGAAATCCTATGGTGTTACCATTCAAATGAAACCTTTCGGGCTGAACTTTTGCATAGCGCTAAGTATTTCTTAGGATTATTTCGACAGAAAGTTTACTTTCTTGGTTTTGTTTGGCCATAATTTTTGGTGAAAGGGTTAAGAAGGCTTTTGATTAATAGAATAGCGGCGTCCGTTAAGAAATAGTCTGCTGATTTGAGTCGTCGCGCCAAGTCTACTATGTGGATCTTTAATGTGAGATCCCGATCGCTCTTTAACCTCTGGGAAAAGGCGCAAAGTTCTGGTCATATCAACGAGATACCGTCATGTTATTCTAAACCCTTCTTGAATACGACATGACAACAGTTTTGTCTATAAACCTGCTGGACTATGGGTAGTGGCTTAATATTTTGTGCGCTGGACTCTTGATCGAGGAGTTGGGGGTTCGATCCCTGGCCGGGGTCATTATAATGTATATTTGGGAAGACACTTCACTTGGACAATGGTTTTATTTCACCGATAACTGGGTACCGGCAAATTTAATGCCGGAGGTAACCCTGCGATAGTGGCGTCAAGATCCTGTCCGGGGAGGAGTAGAAATACTCGTCGTTACTTCATGCTATGGACACAGGATAAGTACGGCCTGACAGGCGACTTGGCTTTAATGCAGATCTTACCTACGTACGTAACACAAACCTACTGTGGGGTACACAAAGTGATCGTTTTGTAATTATGTTTCTTTTAAAACACGTTTGTAAACGAAATGCTCCTTTTCATTACCCCTTTTAGCAGTGAATCTTAGCCATATTTTAAAAGATAAAGGGAGATAACAGGCTTCTGTGTATCACAATTGCAAATTCCCACATGACACACCCTATTTTCTGTCTTAGGAATTTGCTGGAAACACAGACGACGACACGGTCGTTACCCATGAACTTCTCCCAGAAATCAGGGCCCGTTATATTCGTTTTCTTCCAAATGCTTGGAATAATCACATTTCAATGAGAGTGGAGCTCTACGGGTTTTTACAAGGTATTTTGCATCGTTAGATAGAATAAGTCATTATGTCTTTGAACCATCCACCTGTCTAATAGAAATGCCCGTTTGAATGGTTTAACCACGTTAACAACAGTATTAGTTCAGTATTAGTGAACCTCATTTTTAACATGTATTCTACTGACCCGCGTTTCCCTTAATGGCAGCTTTGTCCGCTCTTAATCTCGTTAATGTTTGTGCGCGTAATTGTCCTGTCATATCCCAACATTAAAATGGACTACTGTTACGTCGTGCAACCTTCCCAACTACTTTTGTCTGGGATTGAAGGCTATACGCATGAGTACATGAAAGGGAGAATCGACCGACAGCAGTCCGTCCTTTTCCGTGGCAATGAACTTGGTATATTCAGCAGATGGACTGTTATAAATGTAAGGAATGTTACACCAAGCAAATTTGTTGGCGAAGTTTTCACGTTTTACAACTTTCTAACCAATTAATGAGCTTCTTCTTTTATTGGGTTGTTTGTTGACAGTTGCACCTTTCCATTATTTTATTTTTAGGCCTTTCAGCAATTGACAGTATCCAAAAATCTGCCGCATTCCATTGGACGATGGATAATCATGAAGATATTAAGAACCTTATGAGTTTTGACTGGGGTCAAGCCGCAAACGGCTCGAGCACCATCAGAGGCATAAGAGGCAAGGCAGTGTATGTTGGATATGGAGCATGTGGCGCGTTCACACTGAGCGAGAATCTCCTTAAAAGTTGCGTTTTCGATGCTTCTTTATGTAACAGTGGGTTTACATTGATGCTCTGGCTGTGGTACAAGATTAAGGATTCAGGCGAGGGACAACTATTTCTCACATCCAGTGGAAATAACCGAACAGGTCATAGAATGTACCAAGTTAACAGTGACAGTCCTCAGGTATGGCCGCTCATTATTTTTTTAACAAAACCGTATTATAAAAACAAGGGGCTGAGACTTTTTCGGTAGGTTTTTTGTAGATGTTGCTAGAAACTTTGGTTACGATCGTCTGCCGATTTGGCACATAGTGTCGACTTTAATATCGCGTTGCTTTATCATAATTCTTACACATAAAAAAATGTTAAGTTTTAGCACTCTTTTTTAAGACTTTCAAAATCGCTGCCATCTTGGCAACTATAGCACATGACGTCACAGCACACAAACTGCACCACAACCAATAACATGGACGTTCGGTTAACCGAATTCCAAATATAGGTGTTCTTACACACCCTTTGTATTGACCATTACAAGAAAACACGACATCACAAATTTCTTGGATTTGACCAAAATGTTAAAAGACATAGGTACCACCGTCAAGATGAAACGAAGTGACGCTCACATGGAAGCCTGGTCACTTGGCAAGCACAAGTATCCTAAAGGGTATTGGCTATAATCCGAATAAATGCCACCCCAAGTCCCAGGTCCCCAAAGAAATAAAAAGTACACAATGGGAAGAAGAAGCATAAAAATTCTATTTGCAGGCAAATATTTCCTTTATTATCTTTTCTAGGTGGCGTTTGAAGTCTCTAGTACCAACAAGAAATGCGTCGTTACATTTCCGACACCAAAGGAAGTATGGACACATTACGTAGTAACGTACAGAACCTTTGACAGCCTGAATAGCATAGAAGTGTTTATAAATGGAGAAGAGGTGATGAAGTTTACTTCTAAGCAGTGTTACCATGGTAATTTTGACCAGGATAATTTTACGAGAATTTCCATCGGAGAGGACGATTCAGGTAGAGGACTTCCTTTGGCAGCTTTTGACGACATAGTTATCTGGTACAGATCTGTAACCAAAGAGGAAATAAGCGATATTTACAGTTACTATAAAGGTAATTTGTTTGTTGTAGGCCTCTACTGAAATTCAAAGGACATTCGAAATGGTGTTCTCTTATGGAGTGCTTTATATCACTGTTTATATAGAAGTTAAGACGAACTTTTTTCCGTGGAATTTTTTTAATACTGGTATCCCTTCTTCCCTACTGTAGTGGTACCAACTCAACTTGCCTTACATCTGCCCTCAGTGAGTCTTGCTTTGTCTGTAACAGCTTAGTATATTTTCCGTGATATTTTTCCAAATTTTTTCAGGTGATTCTAACTTGCAGCTTCACGTGAGCATTGGTTTTACCGGTGTCCCCTGGAAAGAAGACATGCTGGACAGGGAATCACATGCTTTCACGTCTTTCACAGAAAAATTATCAAATAATGTAAGAGTTTCATGTTGCATTTTATTTATGAGCTACCATTCGATCATAATAATAATACTAATAAGAAGAAGGAGAAGAAGAAGAAGAACACAGTTCATACTATACTACTTATATAAGATTCTTCTTTGTTTCCTTCTGCAGCTGAAAAACATCGCAAATGGAAGCGTCAGTGAAGTGGTTGTTCATAAATATTGGTAGGTTGGTGGAAACCATTTTTCATCATACTGAAATCGCTTAATCCGTGAGAGACAGATAAGATAGCAAAGATACATGGCAACATAAGTAATATTTCGTCAAGAAAATTGTGCAATTTTTCGTCCGTATATGCAATTAAAAATTTCACTAATCACGAATTTTTGGTGTATTTTTAGGCCAGAAGCAAATGGTTTCATCGGCTGCGAGTTTACCGTTAAATTTATAGAGGCAGGATACACTGCGGTCGAACCTGTTATAAACGGGCTGGAAACAAGCTCATATCAAGTTCACAATCTTGAAGCGAATGACAGTAAGTTCAATTCGTCTGTTATGACTCTATTAAGTTATATTTGCGCGACTCAAAAAAAAATGTTCATCGATTATTTTGAGATACGAAAAGCGTTCCAACAGCAAAGATTGTAAGCAAACTAAACGTTCACAAAGTGAAAGTTTACCGGTTTTTGAAATCCAAAAATACAAGAAATTAAAAAATGGCAAACACTTACGAAAGTGCAACTACAGTACCTAAAAAATGTTTTGGTGATTAAGCACCTAATTTTTCGATTTATGTTAGTAAATCGAATTGAAATACAACTGTTTTTAAGAAGTATAAATGAATTCTTTTACATTTTGTCATTAGGTTTATTCTGAAGGCGTCAAGTGCCTGTATTTTCTTTTCTTCTTTTTTAGTATACATCATGGCAGTTAGCCTCCAGGCTCCAAACGCCTCTAAAGAACACTCAATCGAACTTACCGTCACATGGATTGGACCACATGAGCTGCAACATGGCGTGTTTCAAGGTTTTCAGATATTTTACAGGGATACTAAACGTGAAATAGACTGTAATGTGACTGCGAGAATGAATGTCTCATTTTACGAGATACAGAATCTGACGGCTTACACAGAGTATAGGATTACAGCTAGAACGTTTACCCTGGAAGGTGAAGGAAGAATGAGCAATCCTATTTTCAGATGGACAGCTGCGCTTGGTAATTTTGATGAATAATTATTGAATGGGGCTAAGCATGATATGAAGAATTATGAAGATCGAGGAGGGTGTTATCCACCGAGGACGAAGACCTGGTTGGATAGCATCCTCAGTAATTTTCCTTTTTCTTCTTCACATAGCCGTGCGCTCCTCGCCATGTTCTTGAAGTCCTGTACTCATGCACACCGCTGTCTTGGGTGATGTCAATCGTGGATAATTTGTAATATAAAATCATTGACGTCTGAGTGACTGACGTCAATAATGGTATACCATAATTATTTTCCAAATTTGTTCATCGCGAGCTGGTTATGAAGAATTAGCTGGAGAATTAAAGCCAATCGAAAAGGCGAAATATTTCGAATGAATAACACTATAAATTAAGTCGACGACTAAAGAGTCTTAATCACTCTCTGGCCTGCCTCAAACGGAAGGACTTTTAATTTGACTGATATCTTGTATTTGCTTTTAAGCCCCTACCACGGCTCCTACATCCATCACTGCATGTAACACGAGCTCAACAAGTCTTCATGTTTCATGGAACAAAATCCCTCCCGAACAAGTTGATGGAAAAATAAAGGGATACATTGTGCTGTACTTTGCTGTCGAGGATGGTAATGACACCTCAGCGAATGTCACCTTCGAGGATGGGAGCGTTAACCAGACAATCCTGACTGGTCTTCGCAAGTATACACGATACAGCATTCAAATACTGGGTTTTACAGAGAGAGAGAAGATGGGCCCGATTAGCAGTCCCGTTTTCGCTACGACAGACCAAGATGGTGAGAATTAGTTAACCTTTGTTCTTCTTAAATCATGATAGCTCTGTGTCAATTCGGGTTTCTGGGAGCAGAAGTTACTTAGGAGAAATCTACTATAAGTAATCGCCGAATAAACACTTTACTCGTGAATCTATTTATTTTTTTCTTGAATAGTTCCAAGTCTTCCACCGACAAACGTGACCGCTTATAGCACTGGCTCAACCAGTATTCTTGTTCTTTGGGGCCCAGTTCCCAAAGAAGGAAGTCACGGAATTGTTGGTTACAAAGTTTCTTACAAAAAGGAAAATGAACTTAACAACTGGAGGAACGCGTCTTGCTCCCAAATATCATGGTGTGAAATAAATGATCTTGATTATGGCATTTGGTACAGCATTCGTGTGGCTGGATTTACTGTCAAAGGATATGGACCCAGTACCCAAGTGGAAGCAAAAACTTTTAGGGGTGGTAAGTTGCTTACAGACATAATCATGGTTTTTGGGATCGTAAATTATTACTGTTTGGAAGAAAGAGAAATCAAACATAAGAAAGCTTAGAAAAAACCTGAGCTATAAGTAAGACCTGGTCAGTTCTGTTTAGTCTGTTCAGCTGATTTGGACATACTTTGTAGCTGTTCATTCTCCCAGTACGTCAAATTTTCTAGTTTTATGTTTATGCACAAGATTTCCACCCGGATGGTTTGTGAAAATGGTGAGCATCCTAAACTCACTACCCTCGAGTTCGAGATCGGACGCTTTAACCACTGAGCTACTGAAGGCTGTAACGAGAACAGGGTCGAAATTTGATAATAATTACACCAGCCATAGAGGACTTTGGTACTCTATCTAATGTCATTGGTAAGCCTGTGCTTGGCTGGTACCCAGATGCTTGTGGGACTCTCTTATAAGTTTTATTACTTTTGCATTAGTATATTGAGACCCTAACAATATAGCTACTGTTACAGTTCCAGGTCCGCCAACAAATGTTCAAGCCTACAACACTAGCTCCACTAGTCTAAACATCACATGGGATCATGTGCTTCCAAATGAAAGATATGAAGATGTAATTGCCTACAAAATCATCCTTAAATCCGTGAATGATCCAACTGAAGTGCCAGTGGTATTACAGAGAATGAAAGCAGCTTGTGACGGCAGTAATGACATGTACTCGCATGAAACTCATCTAAACATGTTCACGCCTTACGAAATCACCGTGGCGAGTGTAGTGCGCACGGGGATTGGAAATTTCACTGAAAAGATAACTGTTTTGACTGACGAAGACGGTGAGTATCTTTATACAGGGGCGGGGTACCCCTGCACCCTCCTCTTACCCCAGATATACCTGCCTTACAACAGATACCCTTTCTTCCATTCAATTGTGAGGTAAAGCTAGAGTAGGGTGCGGGCGGACGTTCCTGTCTTTGTCCCCAACCCACGATTATGTTGACAGTATCTCCACAATACTGATATCTATTGCTAACAGGTATATTAGATCAGTGTTTGTGGTTGAATACAAAAACTGCAGTTAACTCTGTGTTTTCGGATGGCTCCCTGAAATGTTGATCCTTGTCTTCGGTGACTAAATGAAATTCCGCTTAGTGAGGAGTTCGCCTAGTCATGGCTGTCTAGGGGGCGGGAACGCTGCTAAAACGGAAAGACATTTAGTGCAGGTATGATCCCAGCGGTGATTGATTGAATCTTAGAGACGGTTAATTTCACATAACCTTTCCTTTTAAATTTTGTTATAGCACCTGAAGGGAGCCCACAAAACATCACCCCAGCGGCTACATCCGCCACAAGTGTAACACTCGCTTGGGAACCGCTAACCAATAACGTCGCTAATGGACTCATTCTGGGATACCACATTTTTCTGTTTGACAAACTCAGAAACGTGACTCGTAACCTTACAGTGGAGTCGCTAGATGAGGCACGCATAGAAGATCTATTTCCCTACACGGACTATGAAGCTCGCATTGTACCATTCAACAGCAAAGGTGAAGGAAACGCTAGTGAAGTTATTCCCATCAAGACTAAAGAAGCTGGTAAGGTTTTCAGCTCTACATGATGATAGAGACCTTTAGATTCGACGACGAGGACCCGTAGACCCGTAGCAGAATGACGATGGCCATCACGTTTTCCCGCCAAAATGAAGCTGGTTCACGCGCGCGCACCCCTTGTATATACGTAGTCGTCCACGTCATAGAATTAAAGGTCTCTAATAAGTAAAACAGCTACGTTTTTCTTCGTTTTGTAGTTTGACAGCGAAGCTCTTGGGAAGACGCGACGGAGGCCACTACTCAAGCCTCAGAGCTCGCCTCACGGGATAGTGATTTTATGACGCTCTTAAAATATACTTCTCTCTGTTTTGAGGGGTAAAGCAAAAAAAAATACGCCGAGCAGAAAGCTGACATCGTCAACCGTGGTGATAAATGACGCCGGTTATAGTGTTCTCATTTTGAATTTGAGCCTTCTTGGACTCTTGCGATAAATTTATTTTAAAAGTTGATTACTTGTGATCATGTTTCTACAACTTACAGTTTACCGACCCTTAATCGATGAACCTCAGGACTATTATTTTCCTTTCAGCTCCCAGTCGTCCGCCCTCAAATTTAACAGGGCAGGCCCCTAGCTCATCATCTTTGACATTGGCATGGAAACCAGTAGACGCACAGCACATAAATGGTATACTACGTGCTTACGTCATCGTTTACTGGATTACACTTTTTCCTGACACCACACGTGAAAATGTCACGATACCAGTCACCAGTGGTCGCACTAAAAGAGATCTTAGCGATTCCTCTTCGCCAAGCTTTGAGCTTAGCGGATTGAAAAAGTATACAGAGTACACCATTCAAGTGATTCCTTTCACCGTCGAC
>NC_133214.1:20828993-21043993 GCF_958299795.1 Porites lutea | reverse complement strand
TGAGAAACGTAAGCGTTCATGGCTCTTCAACATTAAGTTTCACTTTAGGCGGACTGGACATTTGGACAAATTATAGTTTAGAGGTTTGTGCCTTTACAGTGAAAGGAAATGGTCCTTGGAGTCTACCTCTAATAGGAATTACAGATGAAGAAGGTACGTTGTGTCGTTCAAAATAGCTAGTTAAAAACTACAATCATGGCCAAAAGGTTTTGGGACTCTTCCCTTTAATTTTTCTCATGTGTATGTACGGAATCTGCAGCTAACCGCCGTTACAAACTCATAAGCACTGCCTTACCATGCAAGGTTTCTCACCCTCCCCGACCCCTACGTCAGAGCTGAGGTCCTTAACCTGTGTAGGATATGTAAAAGGTGTTTGACTTCAAACACCCAACACTGTTCTGGTGGGGGGGGGGGGGGGGGGGGAGATAAGCTTGATTTGCATTTCGAATACGTCAAAGATAGACAAGGTTCCCCAAACGTTTTGACCAGGATTGTAGTTGCCTCCCTTAAAAGTTGGTAGAATGAGTAGAAATTTTGGAGTTTTGCTAGCTACTTTGCATTTGACATCACTTGCAATTACTGCAAGTTGTTCCTCGTGTATGCTGATTCTAGTTTCCTTCAGAGTCCCAGTCTCTCCGACACTCATGTACAACTAGCACCGACTACCGTCTACAGTAAAATTATTGTAAAGTCATTGCGTCAAAAAACGCATTCGCTGTAAAATGTTGTTGCCAGAAAAAATCGTTGTCTGTTTTACAAAGGGGTATCTCTGTGTGGGAGCCTCTCGAGGTTCTGCCCATCTCAAGACTTTTCTGGAGGTCAGGCTGTGGCGATGGTCTGACCGAAACGATGAATTGGTGCGATGGTCTGGAGGATTATCCCTACCCGACTTAGCTCGATCTTAGTCTTTCAATCCATCCGTATGGGCTATAGCTTTAAAATAAAGTCTTTTTCCCTGCCTTTTTGATCGCTAATCCAAAGTTGTATCATTATGTCAGCTCCACGCGTTGCACCGACGAATGTCACCGCGTACAACACCAGCTCCACCAGTCTTCATGTCACGTGGCAGCCGATAAAAACTGTGGGCTTAAGAGGGATCCTCAGGGAATACCGCATTTATTTCATTGAGCAGAAAACTTACTTTATCCAGTCGCTCAGGAATGTCACGGTGGATTCATCGACACTTGAAGTTGACTTAGTGGGTCTATACAAGTTTACAAATTATTCTGTGTATATAGTGGCGAGAACAAATAAAGATGGTGTAAGCAGTGTTAAAGTAAACGTCTCCACTGATGAAGATAGTAAGTGACAGCGTGCAGCTGAAAACTGTTGTATTTTGCAAAACGTTTCTCATTTAATTTATTTGCCAGTGGATTTTGTATGAAAGCGCTGTTCAAAGGTCTTTTTTCTGTTTGCCATTTTCTTCTCGCCATTATCTGAACCACAAGGAAGTTTATCCCGTTTGTGAAAAGCGACACTCTTAGAATTGCCTCAGCCTCGGGAATGCAGTCAGTAAAATCCAAAGAATAGCAAGCCAAAATTCTTGTAGGTTATCACTCAGATATCACACTTTCTTTTTACCACTAAGGGCCCGATCGAACTCCCGCCGACGTGCGCAGTAATGATTATACTTTCTTTTTACCTTTAAGGAGGCCCTGCCAGAGGGGGGGGGGGGGTCCCATGTCGCCCGTCTGAATTTTAAAACGTCTCGTGTCGGTGTTTATAAATGCTTGTCGCTTATTGTCGGCTTTGCCGTCACTGTCGCAATTTGGTCGAGGGAGGTTTTCTCTTGTGGCGATTTCATTTTACGCACTGTCGCTACTTTTAGGGCCATGTCGCTTGTCGGAATTTACCCTGGCAGGGCCTTACTAAGGACCCGATTGACCTCCCGCAGACATGCGCAGTAATAATTTGATTTTCTTTTATACCACTAAGGACCCGATCGACCTCCTGCTGACATGCGCAGTAATAATTTTACTTTCTTTTTACCACTAGGACCCGATCGACCTCCTGCTGACATGCGCAGTAATAATTTTACTTTCTTTTTACCACTAGGACCCGATCGACCTCCTGCTGACATGCGCAGTAATAATTTTACTTTCTTTTTACCACTAGGACCCGATCGACCTCCTGCTGACATGCGCAGTAATAATTTTACTTTCTTTTTACCATTAGGACCCGATCGACCTCCCGCCGACATGCAGGTCTTTTCAGCACATTCCACATCACTTTATGTAAGTTGGAATGAGGTGCCCGATGCTTACCAAAATGGCATTATAAGAGGATACAAAGTTTACTACGTAGAGGTGAAAAATGGTTCCAGTGTTACCGAAAACCTCCCTCCCGGACAGCTATGGCTCCGAATTGATGGATTAAGAAAATATACTTTATACAATGTCACGGTGTTAGCTTACACAGTGAAAGGAGACGGAGTTGTTACAAGTAAAGAACTTAAGACGGATCAAGATGGTATGTCTGTTTCCTAGGAGACTCATTAAAATTTATTTTTCTCTAGGACCCCTTCAACTCTGATCATTCATCGGCGACAAGTTAATGCCAGCCCATTAAAATGTGCAGTCTCTGCCTTCGACGTAAAAGAACGCACTTGCATTATGCCACATTAGAAACGAGAAGGGACTGTCCCGAGTTAACGTTCGAAAAGACTTCTGGACTGTTAATAGGGACAGGGGAAAAATTGGCCAATAGCTGACAGATGCGTCCGAGGTGACAATCCCATAAGTCTTTGCGATAGTTAACTCGATCCATTTCTTTCTTGTTGTATGGGAGAAAGGTGAACAGGTCCGAGTCGAGGGACACTGCAAATTTTATACTGGCGAATGTCATCATCACGACGGAGAGAGAGCCTGAAATCGAGAGTTGTCTAACGCATTCTGTAATCTTTAATATTACCTAATTTTAGATTTATTTTCCCTATGGTGATTTAATATTATCTGTGTTAACAAACGCCCGAACAATGTGGATTCGAGACTCCTTGGTTCTCGCGTTTAAGTTTCTTCATTAGCAGTTAACCTAGCTGAGATTTCTCTCCTTCAATTTGGCTGACGGCCCAAATTAAATCTCTTAAAAAATTAATTTTACACCGGTGATAATTCAGCGCCAGCCCATTGACAGAGTTTCTTTGAAACTAACCCCTTCACCCAAATTCATAACCCTTTGGACTCTTGAACATGGTCTGTCCGCTACAATTATAGAAGGACCCTAATTTTGTATCTATTCTAAGAATAACGAAGCTCTTGTCAAGCACTGAATGTTTACTTTGCGTTGAAATTCCTAACTTTGTTCTTAAAACTTGTAAATATTTGCAGTTCCAGACGTACCCCCGCTCAACGTACAAGCTGACAGTACTTGGACAACCTATTCAATTCCCCTGAGGTGGACCCGCATTCCTTCATACCTACTGAACGGAATACTTACCGGTTATAGAATACGATATCAAGCCATAGAAATAGGCCAATTGCCCTACGAGGAGAACCCCAGGGAAGTGATTGTACCCGCAGAAAGTCTATCTACCGTACTGACCGGACTAGAGAGCTTTGCTGTATACCGTATTGAATTGACCGGGCTGACAGTAAAGGGAGATGGTCCAAGTGAAGTCATTACAGCAGGTAATCAGTGTTTGGCCAGTATTTGGCCAGTATTTGGTTATCATTGGTGGATTAAGGGGAGGGGTCGGCGAAAGGGGACCCCAGGTAGGTGAGGTAACCCGCTTAGATGGGGTAACCCGCCTGTTCATATAATCTCTCATTTTAAATTGATCGCAATTACATGATAGGTGGATGGACCCAGCACATGTTACCTCACCTACCTGAGCTCCCCCACCTTCATGTAAACAGGCCCTTAGTGTCCTTAGCTCCCACAAATCTCCTGTGGCTCAGTGGTAGAGCATCTGGACTAGTACCCAGAAGGCCATAGGCTCGACCCCTCTTGGGGAGTACCGTAATGATTCGATTTAGCGCCCTCCTCCCAATAAGGCGCCCCTATTCTAATAAGCGCCATTCTAAAAATTCATTGGAACAAGCAGCATTTTTTATGTAAGTGACACTGTCGAAGCTTTCGGTGCGGAAATAGATTAAAATTCCCTCACGTTAGCTGAGCATTCACCGTAGATTTGTTACTGTTACAGTTTCTGTTATTGTTCCTTTTTAAATAAATATTATAGTTTTGTCTTGAACATTCGCTTGTTTCTCAAAAAAGAAATAAGCGCCCTGTCTCGAATAAGCGTCCTCCGTTGAGGCACCAAAAGTAAATAAGCGCCCTGGGCGGTAAATGAAATCATTACGGTACTTCTTACTTACTTACCGAACTACCTGCGTCACTGACTGAAAAATCATCTCTCTAATCATGTTCCCCTTGACAAGCTATTTTTCTAATAATTATCTTTATAGAGACATGTCGATGTGTGAAGCGCCTTACAGCAAACTGGATGTTACTCGCCCCTTACGTTACCAAGCCGAATGGCAACCAAACAGATAATATCCCAGGCGGTCTGGTGTCACCATTTGTCAATGACATGGCAATATCTTGCTGTCAGTCTTGCAAGACACACGGGGAGTCTTACATCGACTACGAGCTCAACGCCATGGGCGAGGAATCCCTTAAAAAATCTGAAGACGTTTTCCGTAGGTGCGTGTGCATACATATAACTTGTGATCACGCTTATTTACACGATCTTCCCTTGCTTTATAAGGTCTTATAATTTAGAATTTAGTTAGTCTTGAGGTAAAAAACAATATGAGTGGTTTTTGGCCTCTGCCTGATATTTTTTACACCGTTTTTCCTACCAATCCTTATATGACATAATAGCAGCAAAACCACAGACCCATTGGCTGGTTTCTTATCTCTTTTGTTACCCTCAATTCTTTTCACAGGAATATCCTTCATTCAAACGACTTCAGCTTTCCTGTTTATGGTTACAAACTACAAGACAAGTTCAGACACGAGTTTGGTTACTTGGGAATCGTGGAATCTCCTGGTATAGCGTACGTCATCAACACAAATTACGGTGCCAATATGTCTACGTCTCTCGTGAATTCTGTATTTGCAAGCTGGCCTCTTGCTTTGTTCAGCATCTTCCTTGCCTACATAGCTGGATACGTTATTTGGATAGTGGTAAGATACATTTGTCTCAACGTATGAGGGAGCAGGGTAGGGAAGTACCTAGGGTATCGGGGAAGTTCCTAGGATATCAGATAACCCCCCCCCCCCCCCCCGGCCTCTTGCCTTGTTCAGCATCTTCCTTGCCTACATAGCTGGATACGTTATTTGGATAGTGGTAAGATACATTTGTCTTAACGCATGAGGGAGCAGGGTAGGGAAGTACCTAGGGTATCGGGGAAGCTCCTAGGATATCAGATATCCCCCGGCCTCTTGCGTTATTTAGCATCTTCCTTGCCTACAGCTGTATACGTTATTTGTATAGTGGTAAGATACAATTGTCTTAACGTATAAGGGGAGCAAGGTAGGTGAAGTTGCTAGGGTGTGGGGAACTTCTTAGGGTATCCGGTGATATTTTCCGTTATTTAGCTTGGGACAGGGTAGGGGAAATACCTGGGGTGTGGGGGAAGTTCTTATATCTTATATCTAAATCATCTTTCGTTTCAGGACCAGACCGGAAATGACGAACATTTCCCACGCTCCTTTCTACCTGGATTATGGGAGGGATTTTGGTGGGCGTTCGTTTCCATGACAACCGTAGGGTGAGTGCGATGATCAATTAATCTTGGGATTTCTTTGATTCCAGGTATTTAGCTGTATGTGGCTTGTGATACGTTTAGTGATAAGGACTGAATTAGGGCCTAAACTTTTAAGTAAAGGAAACAATCAAGAAAATGAATCAATAACTGAAATTCTTCTTTATAAGCTTTGATTAATTTATGATGGAGCATAAAATGAATTCTTTAGAAACAAAAATACGCTTTAATATATGAATAACTTCATTACCAAGGCATTTCTAGTTGATTTGAATAAAAAATCGAATCGCTCCTTGTAAGGCAATCCAAGACAGTCTTGGATTGTGGATTACACGCCGTGGATTCCGGAACCTAGAAACAGAATCCCGAATTCTTTGTCAGTGGAACTTGGATAGTGGATCAAATTGTTAGTTGGATTCCAGGTTCCTTGAGCTTTATTCCGGATTCCTAAGTCCGGATTCCTCAAGCAAAAATGGAAGGGGTCAGACTACAAATTGTGGTTGCTGGAAGTCTTAACTTTTCATCATTTTTCCCTACTTCAAAAAGGGGCGCGAATATTAAAATGGCTTAGGTTGAGTTTATATCATTACGCCTAATTTAAATTAATTTCCAATGCGAGTTATTCTGAAATTCTGTATCGCAGGTATGGTGATAGACTACCTTTATCAACCATTGCTCGGCTTGTCGCCATTGTTTGGACGTTGACGGGGGTTGTTATTCTTGGTATATTGGTCGGTTCCATCGCAGTCTCCCTTACTTACCAAACAGTTGGAATTGATTACAAACTTTACGGCGCCAAGGTAAATTTCCATATCATGATACCGTCGTATGATGGGCTTAGAAAACATTTATACCCTTCACTGAAAAGATTTATGAGAACTCTTTACCGACAGACTTAGGAAGGAGCCGATTAGTAATCGACTCCTGATTTAAGGTATGTTCGCACTATACCGGTAGCGTTTGCGCCGGCGCGAAAACCTTATCGGTTCGGGCTTCTAATGTTCACGCATAAGAACCTTGATATCGGCGCGATTTCTGTAACGCACGCGAAGAAGCGCCGCGCCGATCTCTAAAGTGGAGCGTCACATATCGGATATAGTATGAATATATAGAGGATATTACACGGTGGCGCGAAGATATGAATTTTATTTTCGAGTGGCAAAACAATATTTTACGAACGAGCGCAGCGAGTGAGTAAAATATTGTTTTTGCCACGAGAAAATAAAATTCATATATTCAAGCCGCCGTGTAATGTTCTTTTTATTATATAGACATGCTGATGACGGCGTTTTTGATGATTTTCCGAAGATTTCCGACCACCTTCCGAAGATTTCCGAAGATTTTCCAAAATTGTTCGAAGGCCAGACGAACGTTCCCGAACATTTTCCGAGAATTTCCGAAAATTTCCGAAGATGTCCGAAGATTTTCGAAGACTTTCGAGGAAGACCCGAAGATGTTTCGATGATACACCAACGAATTCAAGTACAATTTAAGAGACAAACTTGATATCAATGAAATCATCGATAAACTCACGTGTGAGATTATGGAAAATAAACCACTCGGGTCCCGGATGAAGTTTTTATGAATTTTGCGAGTGGTATATTTTCCAGTAAAACACTCGTGTCTATATAATAAAGCTAGGTAAGCCTTGTAGTGCGAACATAGCGTTAATTGTTCGTAAAAAAATTACTACTACTACGGGGTTCATTGATTGCACTTCTCTACCGCGTCTCCAATTCTCTTCCACCTCAAACGATTTTGTAAGAGTTATCAAGGTGAAAAGGTTCTTGCTCGAAACTGGAGCCAAATTTAAAGGGTCGCCACGTTCGCCACGTTCTGCCTGAAAAGTGCGCCCGAAAACATTGAATAGAGCAACTTAAAATCGAGTTTGGAAAGTAATTAAATACGTTTACGGTCAAACCCCGTTAATACGAACACTGTGGGGAGGGGGGGGGGGTCATAGAAAGTGTCCATACGAAACAACCTCGTTCCCAGGGTTCTCTCCTACCCGCTCCTACGGATAGGAGAGAGAACCTGGGAATGAGCTTGCGTACTTAAGGGGTGCCCGTATTTAGCAGGTTGAATTGAGGGAACAAGGACAACCGCTTGCGGTCTAAGGGAAAATGTGAGAGGGCTTTTTCCCCCAAGGACAAGGAAAACTTCCCGTAATAACGAGGTGTCCGTATTAAGCGGGTGTCCGTAAAGCGGGGTTGGACTGTAGTTTGTACCATAAAGAATTAATATTGAATTAATAATTTTTCATTTCAGATCGCTGCTATCCATGGTTCTGCCGAGTACAACTTAGGTTTGAGAAAGAATGCTAAGTTTGACAAAGGTACATAAAACGTGATACCTGGACGCCTAACCGCTTAAGATAATTTTAGGCTTCCCATATGAAGCTACAATACATGTTATATAGGCCATGCACGTCCAATGAACTTTATTGTAATGTTATTATTTTTTCTTTTAAACTCAACAATCTGCCCGCCTATCTAACTGGCCACCTTAGAAACGAGAGGGCAACTGGCGCCGAGATACGTTCCGAAATTGTTTCTGGGATTGTTATTAGGAACACGCCAGTCAGCTATTGGCTAATTTTTTCCCCTGTCCCTAGTAATAGTCCCTGGTGCCAAAAAAAAGCCTGTGACTTTTACCAGCAAACTCAGATTAAAATCTTTCCTCGGTACCCTTTGCATGCGTAGGTTAGCAGGCGAAAACGTAGGCTCAATTATCAGGCGCTGATCGAGAAGGAACCAGGATTTACCTAGGTGGTCGGAAATCAAACCTGGGAAACTCTTTGATTGCATCGCACTTTCGTGATGACATTTTCATTTCTCCAGACCAGATACATCGCAATTTCGAGGAAATCTACGAGTTTCTTTCTTCTAATGAAATACAAGGGGCCCTTATCGACGGGTACATGGTGGGTGGCAATAAGCATCTGTTTGAGAAACCGTTTCTCCGGATCTACAAGATCTATGACTATTCAAGTGTCTATGGTGTGGTCACAGGGGGAGACTCGAGAAAGCTTGCAACGTGTTTTCGAAGTTACATGCAGGAAAACATAGCCAGGATTTATCAGCACGTTGCGGATAATGTCGAGGCGATAGAGGTAATTTGAACTTAAGTGCATGGTTATAATTATAAAGTAAGTACTAAGACAGTACTTCTCCACCAAGCTTAGTAGGATGATCTACATACGTAAGTGAGTAGTAAAGCGAAGCCCGAGTACAATCTCGTTCCCAGGGCCCTCTCTCTCCCTCTCTCGGGGGATACAACAGGATTGAGCCGAGTAGTCACGGGTGCGTATTATTACCATAATTATTATTAAAGTCAATCTGGGAAGCCAGGCTTAAGGAGGGGCTGTTCCCTTTCCCTTTTATGCTTTATAAGGAACATGTTGCTCGATTCATTTTGCGTGGTTTGGATTGAAACTTGATTTTTTTTCAAGTTTAATTTCCAGCCTGGCCAACTTATTCACCCCTGTCCACAGCCCTAAACAACACTAACCCTCTTTTTTCTCCTGGCTAAAATCATTCTCTACCCCCACTGTCCTCGTTTTTCAGGTTTCTAAGGAACCGTTAGAAGTGGAGCGCTCCACTGGATTATTCGACGCCAATAGTGAACTGTTCAAGAAGACCATGATGATATCAATGGCAATGTTAAGTTGCGGAATAATATTGGGTCTCTGTTGGGAAGTTATGTATCGTATTCGAAAGAAAAGGAAGGTTGAACCTCATTCGCAAGGTAACTCGATACACTCTTCAAATTTGCTGCTGGTAAAGTGGTGGCCTGGGCACAGGCCTCAGCCCTCTCTCTCCCCAGCCCCCGCGCGTTTTTTTTTTGCATCAATTTTTACTGCACGATTGCACTACTATCTTTGGGCCTGAAACAGGCTAACTGGAATGAAGGTCTATTAGGCAGTAAACGCGTCATATGGTCTAGTAATTAAATGGATGGTACACATTTCTTTCAATGATCTTTGAATATTGTTGTGAGAAATTGAGGATTTTTAGGGGTTAACGATAGGGTGATATATAAGCTACTCTTGCTACTATAAATAACATTACTTTAACTTTAATATATGAGACCAATATGAGACCCTTCACAGGATTTTGATGTTAAAGGTTAAAGCACGTTCACAACACACTTACACGGCGCGCTAAACGTGTCTTAGGTCACGTATATCCACATATTAAGCCTTTAAAACAAAGAAGGACACGCCTTACTTTGTTTTAGACAGACCGGAGTTCCTCATGGAACGTGACACAGCTTTTTGTAAGTTTTTTTTTTGCAAGTTAGACAATCTACTACATGTGATATTGTTATTAATTTTTTTTTCAGAAAGGCAAAGATTTTTATTGGCCGAATTTAGAGAACTTGTAGAAGACTTCAAGACTCAAATGTGCGACTTAGTTTTGGAACTAAAAGAAAAATATAAACTACAAAAACAACGTCTGTTAACCGTGATAAAGAACGGTCGCGGGCATAGCTACAAACAGCAAGAAACAAAACTCGACAGTTACTATCAAGAGCTTGGAACGAGTCACTCTGAAGACAAGAATGACTTAGCCGCTGGAATCGTAGTCTCGAGGCCATTCTTTGAGGAGGAAAATTTAACTGTGGAATCTTGCGCAGATCTTTGTATCACACAGGAACAATCAGATTGTTAACGTCATACAATGTTTAGTTAACGGATCAACAACACGGATTTAACGCAATGCGCATCAATATTTCTTTCAATTTTGGCCTGTTTGACTGAAGTTTTGCGAGTGGATTTCATACATTTCCCCTAAATTTAGTTTTATCTGATTCGATGGTCAAAACCCTCCAAGGCATACCTTTCCGTCAAGTAGCGGGTTTTTAAAAGATAGAAAATACTATTCATCGTGCCCGCACAAGAACCAACTTCCAACTGTCTTTATCCTTGGGATGAATCAGTTTAACGTTTTCTCCGTTTCCTCCCTACTTACTAACGTATTTTTTTTTCCTTTCGTGGTGTTTTTCTGTAATAATATTAATACCCCAGCAAAGAAATCTGTATTCCCTGCAGTACAGCGGACTTTCCTGTGGGAACTAACCGCTAACGCTGAGACGGCGGAGAACTGAAAATGTGCACAGGTAAAAAATTCTTCTCGCAGGAAGGCCATGATGCAAGCAGCAGAGAATAAAACGCTATTAGTTAAAACACATGACTCGTAATTAAATACTTTTATATTTAGTAAAGTTTTCGAGTCTCTCGCATCTTGGTCGATGAAAATCTCGCCTACATGGCGGATACATTACAAGTTTACTAAAATCCGCTGCATTTAAACAACGACTGGTCGCTGTTTCAAATCTGGCCAATCAGATTGCTTCGTTTTAATCAACATTACCGGTGGCTACTCAATACTGCTTATACAGCGGCTTTACTGATGTAGACAACACAAATAACCAGTAGACATCATATCAATGCTTTACAAAGCCCTTGTTGTCGTCTACAAATCTGCCAGATTTGCTCTTTGGGTAGGTTACATCGCACTGGGAGTTTCCGTGTCGGCAATGGCGTGGGTTTTTAGCACGATGTTGCGATATTTGCTGCCTGGTTCCTCGACGGCTGTGAATTCTAATGGCACCGGTGAGAAGAATTCTTGCTTCTGAGATAAAGTTAATGCATAGACGAACGGGTTTCCGAATAGGAGTATGAGCTTTCAAACCGTGTCCGTGGGTTTAAGGGAGTATTGCTATTTAGACCCCTTTTTCCTTGAAAAAAAAAACGTTATGTGAGTTAGTTTATCTCCGTTGATAGCTATCTGCTTGGTTTTGCTCCAAATTATCAGAGTAGTACATATTAGACAGTTTAAAAGTGTGTTAGAGTATAGACGTATACGAAGAGATTGGTCTAACACTTGGAAGGGTTATTATAGGCAGACTTTTTCACTTAAACAAAGAAAATAGGTGAAAAAGTGTTGATGACTGCTTTGCTCCCACTTTTGGTAATAACTTAATGTCCTTCACCTCGTACTGTATACCGGTTATCATACCTTTCAGTCCAGCGAGAGTCACTATACTAATTTAAGCATTGATTACGCTAAAGCTAAACAGAATCTTTCCGGGTGCCGTTAAAAGTCCGTCCCTCTTCCTGGTCAGCGCTATAAAAGAGTGAGATTTCAGAGGGCATAACTTGTGCTGAATTCCGAAGTAGTCACGGTCGTGCTTTTAGGATCACGGCGCTATCAATTGATCATCCCACGGTATTAGAACATGACGTTACATATTATGAAAGCTTGTGAGCGGAGATAATTTAACACGAGATCAAGTGCGAGTTGGGGGGGGGGAGGGGTTGATTCCACATCGGTTTTTTTTTGTCTGTGTACAGGGAGACAATTTGAACGTGGATTTTCTACGTAAAAATATAGTGGCCAGGATTTCTACAAATAGCTTTATGGGAGACAGTAAAGGTAATGGAAGACGAGATAACTCTTAATTGGCAAAGTCAAAATGTTGTCTGCTATATTATACATTAATTATCTGATAGTTGCATGAGTGAGAATTGGTCAAAATTCATAACCTGTCAGTTAATGAGGAATGCTGTAGCAGGTTTCGTGTCTTTTATAACTGATAGATGTCAGGTTTTAGGATTTCTCGAAATCATATACTGGCTGAAGATGCGTACAATTTTTGATGGGTAAATGAAAAACTGCCAAGAAACGCTGGGCTGGCACTGAGTTATAAAATATTTGAGAAAGAAGGTACTACTGCCTACCAGGAGCCGATTTTCGCTCGGCTGTGCCTACCCTACAAAACAGGCTCTTCCTTTGCTCAGATGAAGCTCAGATGACCACGCCGCCGTCTTCCCCCCCCCCCCCCCCCCCCCAACTGTACCCTCGGTGACTTAAACTGAAGCACTGTCCTGAGGGGTCTCCCGTTCATCTAATCATATTTCGTATAGACGCCATTTACACCTAAACTAGTAACAACCGAAGGTTACGGAGTGCGGGTGACAATGGTCGAAGGTTAAAAACGCTTTTGCCCCATGCTGTGCTTTGCGTTAGTTGTGATAGATGGTCAAAACTGCGAATGATCGGAAAGTCTGAACGCACGGGATCAGATGGCGTTCTGTGAATTCCATTCATTCATTGTGGAATCCAAACGAAGCGGGAGCATTCGTAATAGCAACCTGGAGATTAGGATTGCGAAGTCCCCTTGTCGCCTGCCATAAAATAATTTTATTTTTAATACAAAGATGAGTCAAGACAAGGGATGATCGCCAAAATTTCCCAAGGCGTGCCAGAGAATGAAGGCGAGGAAGGTCGTCCACTGCACGATTAGGCTACATGACATAACATGATATAACAGTTGGCAAGCAGGGGAAAAGATTTCAAAAACGTTTGCGGTGCTTTGCCAAAGCAAAAAAACAAAACAACAACAACAAAAAAGAAACACGTGTTGTGGGGTGTTTCGTAAACCAGAAGAACTTTTTATGCAACGCCCGACGACTCTAAAGATCAAACATAGTATTTTTGCCAAAAAATGATCGTTTGTACTTTCTCTTTAAACACTTACTTTGCATTAAGAGCCGGCCAAGTGCTAATACTGCTTCTCTTTTAGAGTAACCTCGGTTTTTTTCACCGCTGTTTTTGTATTTGCCCTCTTCACTCTGTTCATTTAGTTCAAATCAAAAGTGCATTTACGTTTTTAAGCATTGTCACGCTGTCCGCGATATCTTTAAAAACGTGCAGTTAAGAACTCAACAAATGCAGATTACATTCACTTAAACAAAAAAAATCATAAGGGAATTTAAAAGATTACTTTTATCCTACTTAATGTCTACATCGTACATGTTTCTTGATTATAAATTGTCCTATAAACGTGCTTTCATTACCATTTTTATATGGTAATCACCGACATTTTCAGTGCATTTTTTCGTATTTTGATGAGTCACTTTAACATTTATTTCCACGTGGTTCTCGCGTATTATCATGAATGACGTCATAACAAAATGGTTTATTCGAAAATAATTCGAGTATCAGCCTTTCTTTGTCACTTTCATCTTTGTAATTGACATCAAAGGTCCGCTTGCGAAGCCTCAAAGATGGCCAATTACAAACGCTGGTCATTTCCTCGAATTGTCCATTTCAACGGTAAGTCACGCTTTGGAATCAATATGCTCTATGTTAATCACAAGGGATATGATACCCCATGAAGAGAGGATCGTCGACCGTTATCAGTAAAATGAAGCCATGCGGTATCGAGTCTAAATTGCGATTATATTTTGCCGTTTTGACTTGTTCCAACAGAAATTACATCTGCTTTCATGGACATATCCAATATAATAAATTCAGTAGAACAGACTCGGCTGCGAGTTCAGTAAAAATGGCAGAATATGTTTTTAAAGCTTAAATGGGCGAAAACATTGGGATGTTAAATATTTATTTCGATACCTGTCTCCGTCTCGCTCCAAGGGGCTACCTGGAAAATATAACTGCTAAATATACTTTATAAATCCGTGAAATTTAGCCTTGATGGCATTAAACAAGAAAATCGTTTATCTTTTACTTTTGCGAGCGTGAGTGCGTTCAGAAAGATTTAAATATTGTACGCTAATTTTCTTTTTATCTTCAGATACCTGTCCTTTAGGAACTGCACCTGTCTCTAAATGCTATCAGTGAATAAATTTTAGCCTTCATGACATTCATGGATGGAAATTTTCAAAATCTTGGCAAAAAGAACAGTTAGAAATCAAACATAGTGAATGCGGTTTCTAAAAAGCGATCTATTAACAAAAAACTTAGTAAATATTAAATTGATTAAGTAAATATAGAATTCTAAAGTAAAAATGACTTTCTGAACTTTTGAATATTTTGGTTTCGGCTTTTCTTTTAATTTCCGTTAAAAAGGGATTCATCAGAAAAAAGTTGTTTGATAGCCACTGACAGAGCCATCGCCTCGAGGACTGATATTTCTTCTGTTCTGATCGCTAAAGAGAAATATTGTGCGCGGAAAAAATGCCAACTGCAACGTTGCGTGACTTTTTCTGTCACGCAAGACGCATATTGTTTGGGTATTATCGTGCTCATTCTCTCTTGCCTGAAATTGAAATTTTCAATAAGCCACGTCGATCAGCTAGAAAATTTTGAGAAAGTCATGAAGAGTGTCTTTCAAGGGCAATTCTACTAGAGTGGGTTTTTAGACAACTGTGATCGTGTTGTACGCTGGGAAAGTGACGACGAGCCTGTCACGTGACATTTGTGACTTTCTCGATCTTTGCGAGGGGAGAGTGAGCACGAAAACAGTACAGTGCAGTTACATTTGCCTCGCCCACTGAATGCCGGAATTTTCCACTTTTTTTCACAGAACCATTGCCGCGGTCAAGACCGACAAGTATGGCAGAACCCCCAGAATCTTCCCTACCGCCTGCCGTCCTCGAAAAACTGCGAGAATTGAACACCGAACTTGCCGAAGGTGAGTGACTTTGCGACTGATTCATCCTGTTTACTGCGCGAGTTCAAGTGAGACCTGTCGAAATTTGGATATGCATTTCTGGGATATTTTGTGAGTAGATGATTTCAAGGATTTTAAGAGCTGTTTACATGGAATGTATATGTTAAAAGTGGGACAAGGATAGCCATTTTGTTGGTGTTGACTCAGGTAATTTTTCTGATGGAAATGCCTCACAGATCCTTGTCGCTGATCATAATTCAAGGCTCTGATCAAACAAGGCTAAAAAATTCTTGAGTTATGAATATGTAAAGAGTTGTGGTTCCTGTAAGATCATGATTCAGTGAAGGACGTTGTCGGCATGACATAGGGAAAGTATTAATGTCGACAAGGTAATGATGGACGATTTAACAGCAAAACCCATCCGCTGATGAAATAAAGTCAGTTTTGGTTGCGAAAGTTTATTTCGCAAAATGCATTGTACCTTGTCATGTTTTGAAATTTCCAGAGAATCTGATGTTTCCCGTCGCGATCGCTGCATGAGAGATCTTTTCAGAGAATAGACAAGCATTTTGTTTGAAGGCCCACAAGTTTGAGACACAAGTTAAAACATATAAAAGACGATTAATCGGTTTAGAGTCGGTGGATGACAAGTTTAAGATGTCGATCTTTTGTTCTTATACCGATAGGCGTTACAGTCGAAGTTTAATTTATGAAATCCTTTCTAAACTAAATACGTATTAATTGTTATCTCTGTACTGTGATAAAAATGTTAATGATAACTCTCTTCTTGTTGAGAATCTGAAAACATTAATTTTAACCTATACCCTATCTCCTGTTGTTTGAGGTAACATCTTTCTCTTGTTTGAAGTTCATTTTGCTTTCTATTTGTGTACCGTACAATGTATTTGTCTATAAATAAATCTACATTGTACTAGGAATGTAATAGAGTGGCTGGTTCGTTTATCCTGACGAATGTTATTGCGTTTTGTTGGCAGATTGAGATGTTGACATTTCAAAATTATGGAAATTAAGAGTTCCGTTATTCTATATTAAGCTTATTGAAAATCGTGTTGTAAAAAACTGTCGAAAGCTTCAAAATTACATTTTCCCTACACAGAACTGGCGACCTTTCTTGTGCAAATAGAGCAAATAACAGCCTTTCAATTTTAATTCTATATTTACAAGTTTACCGAACTTCCAAAATAATACATGTAATCATGCAGACGTCATGAGTGCCAATATATTATTATTTGTTTTGTTTTGTATTTGTGTTCTTAAAAACCTGAAAAACAGACAGTGTTGTTTTCTTTAAGAATTGTGGCAAGCTGATGGAGTGTATGAAATGAGATGCTTTGACATCTTTATGATCAATTAAAGTTATGCAAATATGCATCTACAGCTTTATATATAGATGCAAAACTTTTATTTTGCACATAAAACTACTTTGGGTAATTGTCAAATCCCCAGGGTTTCATATTCTAGGTATGTGACCTCTTATGATTAGTCAGATGTTACTGGCTAGTACACATTTATTAACAAAGAGAATTTCAAGGTCAATAAAAACTTTCCAGTCTGTTCCTAAAATGTTACACAACAATTATGGGTAATATGGTATTGAAAATCTCTTCTATTTTATTTTCAAAATTGTAACCTTTGCAGGACATTTTTCCTATAGCCATTTTTGACAATTTGACATAGAGCTCAAAATTCTGGCATTGAAGTATTAAATTTTGTTTAAGAAATGGAATGAGAGACCACTAATTTTTTTTGTGAATGTACATGAAACAACACATACTAAAGACCCACCAAGTATAGCCAAGTATAACTTATAGCCTGCGTAGCTGGTGGAAAACATTGTCGTGTGTGATGTTTTGATGGCGAAGTCACTTTTAATAGGGGACTTACTCATATAGCTCTTGTGCGAGGCACCCTTTTCTCCTATTCCCATGATGGCCTGAGATGATCTAGCTGGGAATAATAAAATTCTCCTATTATATTTGCCCTGTACATCTTTGCAAAATGAAAGTAGAATGTGGGTTTTTAGTCAAGAGTAACTTAGTAAAACACTGTAGAATGTTCATACCTTCATTTTGATCCTTTATTTGTTTTTCAGGTGACATCACTCAGAAGGGATATGAAAAGAAAAGGGCCAAACTGCTTGGTCCGTATTTGTCCAGAGGTAAGAGGCACTGTGTAAAGAAAACGTATAAATCATGTTACTGTACACAATAGAAAAATTGATATTAGCAACCTTTGGATTTTTATTAAATAGTTATCTACTCAACAACATTCATATTCGTGTTCAGTTGTATTAAGGTGTGGGAAAATGATTGATCAGCAGACTAAGCCAAGCTGGGACAGCTTGGTTTACTGGTAGTTAGTAATAAGATGGGATTTTCTGACTGGAAGGGTGGCTGTTCACCCCTGCCTGGCTCCGCTGAAAACTGTGCAAGAATCAATCATTTCCACACCAAATCAGTATTATCATTATCATCTGAGTTACGCAATCACCCATGAAGCCATTTTATCAGCCACATTAAACCTGTTAATTAGGTATATTTCAACTTCACCTATTCATTAAGGGTGTTGTGAATAGTCCAGTGTTGATTTCGTCGCGGCTGCTAAATATAAGTGCTGAAGACTCATTTATACAGGGTTAGCTTTGACCTAAGGTAAATATATTCACAAATTCCAGTCAGAAGAAAACTTTGTATAACTTTTTCTGTTATTTTAAACTCAAATTCAGGCATCTTCTCTCTGTTATTTGAGAATATTTTACTTTAGGTCAAAGCTAACCCTCTATAAATGAGTTTTCAGTGCATCCATTCTGCAGCTGCGACAAATTCGAAACTGGACTATTATCCATTTGTAAATTGAATTTCCCCAAAAACTTCACTTTCCGGTTGGGTACCTTAAGAACAGAAGTCCCTAGCCTGAAAGCAAAATCCACTAGCTGTGGGCAGTCTATCAGACACAACTTTCTTTGCATGCTGCTCCAAAGACAAGACTCCCTTCTGAAGGGATGAGCGTGTTGTCTCGCGAGATAAGAGTCTCGTCTCTAGAGAATTAATTTCCAGGCAGTGATATTATATTGTATAACATTAAATGTAAATGACGTGCAGCTTTATTTATCTGTGGCTAAGATACAGAAACTACAAGTATAAGAACTGGTACCTACAGAATGTATGGTACATATAGTTAGGTACAATGTACAGTTTGTAACAGTAAATTGTCTTCCAACATTTGTATGCACATGTAATATTCTTCTTCTTTTATTACATGTATTTATAATTTTTTTTCCATGTCTGAGGTGGTCCACTTGGAGGTTTCTTATTATATCTCACCATTCAAAAGATCACTTCGTGCATGTTTGAATAACAGTAAGAAATAATTAGCTATTCAAATGTCTGAAAGTATACATGTACAATGTATTATAACACAGCAGTATAATTATTTCTGCTAAAGTGGGTGTAATAATCACATCCAGTGTGTATATTATGGACATGGGGTAGTCAATACTTCAACTTACTTGTTAAAATTAATTCTTTGTCCACTTTCCTAAGCTCAAGCTGCTTTTTAAGTTTGCATCGTCACATTTCAAAGTGCAGTGCTCTGTTAAAGCGGATGGCAACATCCTAAAATATGAGCTGAATTTTTTCTTTCATGCAAATATGAATGCCATAATATTGCAAACTTCCTTTCTGAATGTTACATCCAATCATTTGTTGGAGAATTTATTACCAGGTTTTAATATTGCTTTCAATAACATCAATACCCAATATTGATGATTTGAGCAATATTAATGTAAAGGTTGATATTGGGAAAGATGGAGTAGTCATTTTGTAAGGAACATTGGGCAGGGAAAAATTTTGATTCGTGATTCATAAGGTGGTGTGATTGAACAAGTAAGAGTTCTATCTTTGTTGTTGTTGTTGTTGTTGTTGTTGTTGTTGTTGTTGTTGTTCAACAGACAATGTTAGCTTCAAATGCTGTAAAGTTTGTACATGACTGAATGGCAACAAATTTTTGTCATACATGTACATGACTGTACATGAATTTCAGGGTATTACAACCATTTTATTTAGGATTTTGTAGCCATTCTTTTGCTTAGAAATGAATGCTTCACCTTTGTAAGCATACATCATTAAGCTATAACGTTCATGTTTTTTCTTTATGATTACACTATTCCATAGTTAGCTGTTGATGTCACATGCTGTGTAAGCTGTCTCTAACTTTTTTGCTTGCACATTCCATTTTATATCAAAGAATGGTACTGAAAAATACAAACAAAACAAAATCAACTGTGAAAAAGTACTGGTCATACAATGTATGTTGTCATTTAAGTTAAAACAGTTACATATGAATGTAATTGAAAGGTCAGTCTTACAAATACATGTCATAAAACTCTGCTCCAGTTTGTAGTTCTGAATGCAAATATTAATTTTTAGTGTGTGAATTCAAATAGGACTTATTACTTGTATTATATTCACTGATAGTTGAAAGTCACTTAAACACGCAGTAGACAGCTTCAGGGATTTGAAAAATTAAGTGTGCACAACTGAAGCTGGCTACTTACACTTGTGAAAATAATGGTTGGTTTTTGTAAGTGAATAGTTCAATTCAATGGGTTTTTTCAAAATGGCTTTTATAGCCATAAGAACAACTCTCGGCTAAATGAGAGTGTCCATTAAACTAAGAGTCAGCTCCAACTGCAGTGCATTTTCTGATTTTAAATTAATTTTAACCACTTTGTTGAAAGAATTTACATGTGCACTCTAAGTTATAACACCCTTAAGGGTGTCTTAAAGAATAAGCACAAAAATAACACATTTAATTACAGTTTTAATCTTTGACAGAATGGTACAAACTAAATTGGGGCTTTAAAAAAGGAACCTTTCTATTAGCCATATAGTTAGGTTTTTTCAGAGTGAAATGTTAAATTTTTATTGAGTTAGTTTTTTTAGTTTTATTGAGAGTGTCAGAAAGGAATTGGTATTTGTCTAATGTTTCTTCTTCTTTAGTTATGGTAATAAGGTAAATTAATGTAATATTGGTGTTCTTTTTTTAGAGTTCAATGTTGCTTCACCGAGCAGTCCAAACATGAATAACCACTACGGTGCGGCTGGTAAGTCAACAAGTTACACATGCAATAATGGGTAATGTGCAAAATAATGCACAGTTTCCCCTTGAGCAGGGTTATAACCTTCAAGACCAGATCGAGGATTTTCATGACAAGAACTTGTGTTAGTAAATTTATCGAATTTAATGCTTATACTGATATACTCATCATTCTCCATGGACGTGTCTAACTTTTTGTATGATACAATTTCTCTAAAAGTCAGTGTCACTTTTATAATGTTTTTGTGCTGTGTTCAGCATTGATAAGTCTTCTTACTTGCACGGGTCATTTTTGTTGATATATTCACATCTTTGTTATACAGTCCTGGTACACCTACTTTGTGTGCTTAGACACATGCTTCATTACAATTTCTGATATTGGAAAGCATTATTGAAAATGACACTCGCTCTGTTTGGGATTGATTGAAATAGACTGTTTAGAAGTAGGAAACTGATACTTGATTTTATCCCTAATTACAAAAGAATTGTCTTATAATTTCTTATCTGATAAAAATCTTCTAAGGCACTGATTTTGTCATGCATATAATAAAAAGATGCAAGCAGTGATTATGAAGTACTTGGTCAACACGGGTTTATGGTGGATGTGGCAGTTCATTTGTGAAGAGTTGATGACCTCTGACTTATAGTTCTGATTTAAATGACATCTTGAAACAGCTAGTTTGTGATGTGTCTGTGTATTGGATCCAAGTAGCATTACTGAAACAGGCATACAGTGGTTATATGTACCTAATTTGAACCATGCAAGAAAATTGTCAACATGGTATTGGTGCTTAAACTTTAATTTGGTTCTTGTGGTGCATTCCTAGTGTAATGATGGCTCAAAAACCCAGGGGAAAGTCTCAGGGTTTGTAAAAAACTGAAATTCCTGCTAATCCTTTGGGCAAGCAGCTCTCGCATTTTGCTTTTCCGGGACGACTTCTTACTCATCTTTGTTAATGATTGAGTTTAAGGATGAATTGCCCAAACCCTTGCCAATTACAAGTACAAGTTAGCTTTAAAGGTCACTTGCCCAGCAAGAGAATGTACTTGTCCTGGACTACCAGAGGGGACTTGTTTGGAGCCCTGAAGTCAGAATTTTTTCACAGCCAACAAGTTAATATGGAATGACTCACTGTTTGTATGTGCATTGTTTAGTTCAAAGATCAGAGGCTCTTCAGGCAGCCTTAGCCAAAAGGTTCACAGCGCAAGCTGAGCCTGAATTACCTGCACCTTTTAAAAGACCATCCATGATAAAACGGAAGCCTGCAGAAAATGGCACTCAATCACAAATTCAAAGAGGTATTTGTCCAAATTACATGTAATAACATAAGACTGTAGCTTGATAGCTTGAAGATAATGAAAACACTTTGATAAATCCAATCCTAAAGCTAAGATGCCAGCTGGGCAAAATCTTTTTGCAAATAAAATAAAATTAAAATTAAAATCTATCACAATTCTTTGTGATAGATTAATTTTTAGTGTGGTTGAGATTCTAATTTATGGACAATGTCAAATGGTTTTAATGTCAAAAGGAATCAAGTTCCTTGCCTGAAAACAAGGAAAAGTTTTTGCGACAGAAAATGGCCACCATTCTTGATTTTTGTCACCGTGAATAAAATGTGGTATGGCGACCACAACTGGTACATATTGTAAAGTTATGATATTACTCTCTCCCCGTCTGCTGTAGTAAAGATAACTATAATAAATAATTTTATGTTCTAAAATGTTAGTAGGGTCTGCATCCTCACAAGATTCCATTGGAAACATTCCTCCAAGTGACTACACTCCCCCTGGCTCAATTAGTTCTCGTAACTCCATACCTCGTGCAGACTCAGATGAGTTCCCTGCTCCTCCCCCAGACAGTATGGCTTTTCATAGACACAGCTCTGGGAGTTTTGCTCCTGTCACCCCTCCCCCGGACCTAACAAGACAAGCATTTGCATCAACTGACTCCAAAGGAAGTCGAGTGATGCATCTGTCATCAGTACGGACAATAGAAAATGATGATGGACAGTTGTCAGGTAAAACGTGGACTTGTAATACTGTATTTATTACAATGTGACTACTCAATCTGGGGCACTTGGGATAATCGCAGTGTTTTTTGAAAACAAAATATTCTCAAGTTTCTTTGAGTGAAAATTGATGGTTCAACTATCAACTGTTGAAAACTTTAAAACCGTTGGAACTTACCTGACCTCCCAGGAAACAGCTCTCCAATTCATAAAAGTTATTGGTCCGTTTGCAGAAAACTTGAGAAACTTTTGTTTTCAAAAACAGTTGTGATTGGATTCCTAGTGCCCTTGTTCGAGTGGTTGCACTGTAAAGTCATTGAAAATTCTCTGAACAATAATATTATTCTCTAGAAATCTCCTGAAGCTTCAGACCTGTTTTTTATAAATAAGGCAAAGGATGACATGGAAGAAAAGAGGGCGTTAAATGGTTTTGTGACTTATGGAAGTTAATTCTCTCACTGAAGGGATTAAATTCACAGTAAATTCTTATTAGCATTGTGGATAGTTGAATTGCATTTTTTCTTAGAAGTTCTAACCTGATGGCAGTTACATCTTGAAAACCCTTGCTGTAAACATCCATAGTCCTTTACATGTACATGTACAATTGCTCAGTCTTACATGTGTGAGCTAGGGCGGGTTAACAACTGGCAAAGGTCGGCTGCTTTAGGCCTTATTTATAAACAAAGTGAAGCCTTCCCACTGAAGGAGGCAATTCTAGTTATCAGTGACTGTACATGCATGCAGAAGTGGGACCTTTTAATATCCTAGACTTTATTTTGTAGTGTCAAGCAGTCGAGTGTCAAGTAAAATTCAACAGCTACTTAACACACTTAAGGTATGTTAAAATTTGTTTTCAGAAGGTTGTGTTAAATGATTAGTTAGAGAGCAGGAAGAATTCAAGCTTATCCACATACTTTTAATATTAGTTCAATACAAGTCACTGTTCTTTTCTTTTCAGTCTGTATAATAACCCTGTCGTGTTGCGCTTACAAACCCTTGATCCCCCCGGCATTGTTCATTTCCGCAGAGACCTAAGAGAAAACCACTTGAACAGTTTTATACCGAAGATGATGATGAGCTTATCGAGGGTAAGTCAATGGTCTGAAAAATATATATATCCTCAGAACAGTGCTTCTTCGTACAGGTTTTTTGTACTTTTTGTTCTGAAATGTCCCAATGCATTGATCATTAGTTGTATGCATGCAGAATGGGAATGAGGTAAATTTCGTAAAATTCTGAAAATAAGCGCCGGGGCTTATATTTTTGAAAAGGCCCTATTTGAGGGGCTTATATACAGAGGGAAATTTGCGTTCAAAAATTGATTGGGCTACCCTTATAGTTGAAAGGAAATTTACCGTTTTTGCTTTGTTTTACTTTGTATTTGAGGGCAATATTTCTAAGTACAAGCCCCCGGGGGGCTTATATTTGGAGGGGCGATTTAACGGAGTGTTTTTTGGGTTATGAGATTGGGGGGCTTATATTTGGAGGTGCTAATACATGGAGGGGCTTATTTTTGGAATTTTATGGTATGTTAGATAATACTTTCAGGTCTGCATGAACATGATTATGTTGTTGGCCAAATAACATTTCTGAATTCATTTCATTATGACCTGACTTACATCTGATAATACATTTAATTTTAATAAAGCAACCAAGCCTGATCCAAATGCTCCGCGGCCTGAGGGACAGACACTGAGACCTGTGGCTGGAGAGAACTTGCAGGTGATACATTTATCATGATAATTTATTCACTTTTTTTAAAAAAAATAATTTGTCTATGTTCATGGGAGACATGGAAATGTTAGACCAGAGGGCCATCACTAAGATTTCAAGCTGCTGGGTACAGCTGTTTGTGCAATTAGGAGGCAGGGAATTGAAGAGCTACATGTAGGAATATTTTGTTTTGGGTCCTTTTTCCTTTTGTTTCCTATTAAAGTAGCTGGGGGTAGGGAGGGAACCCTGGCCCCTGGTCCTCCATGACAGCCCTGATAGACAGAACTGCATTGAATACTGAGTTGTTTGTACCAATACATGTCTTGGGAGAAAGCTTGGAGGAGGGTATTACAAAACTACAGCTCATTGTTTATAATAGTTATCACCTTTAGCATAATGGATTCCACACTGTACTGGGCTCTGCTTATTTATCATTACAAATTTTGCCGTTAATGTAATCAATTCTTCTTTGTTATAGAGTCGCTTTTTATTGGTAGCAGCGTTTTTACCACTCTCGCTAGCTGCCTACCGATCAGGCTACGCATTTATTACACTGTATGCGGAAGTATAATATTGTTGCTATGATATGACTAGCTAATAAATCTAAAACAATGGAGAGGGTCCTTAAAATACAGTCTATTTTGTCTGTTTACAGGTTCCAGAGGAACTCCCAGCAAATTTAGAGGAATCACTCAGCAGATTTGCCACTAAGTCTCCCAAGGGTTCCTGCTTCTCTGTTGTAGACAATCATGGAAAATCAAATGTTACTCTCACTTATGGTGAGTAGTCATTTGTTTTATGTTTTTTTTTTTCCATTCAGACATACTTAGCCCTAGGACCAGGGATTGGAGTTAACTATCCACCTGGTCAATGAAAGGAAGAATATTTAACAATTATTCCTCAAGTCCCAATGGGCTCTGAGTCAATAGCCCATGAGGCCGAAGGCCGAATGGGCTATTGACTCAGAGGCCATGAGGTAGTCCAAATAGTCCCGTATTTGCAACTAAATTTGAGCTTTGACAACTGGGTACTGTACATGTATGTTACAGTACAATGCAGTGCAGTTTACAGTTGGCTGCTCTGCCAAAAGTTATACATGTATAATATATGTATGAAGTGTAAAGCTCCAAAACTATCAAATACAGGATACCCAGCAAATGAGCTTTGTACAGAAGTTGAGATTTCACTGTAACCCAATGTACAGTGAAAGTAAAGTAATAAGCAGCTGATTTCTGGAAGCTACTTCAGCAAAAAGCATGACTTTTTTTTATTCATTCCCATGTACAGGTAAACTTCTCTCTAGGTCAATGAAGCTAGCATATGCTTTACTAAACAAGGTCGGAAGTCACAAAGAAGGGACCTCTATTATGACTGGAGACAGAGTGAGTCATTACCCTTTTAACCCTGAGATCAAATTTGAATTCTCATTTGTTGCCCCTATTCATTTCCTACAGATCGAAGTGGTGAATAGTGGGGGGAAGTTGGTAAAATGTAAAGCAGACTCATCTTGTGTTATCATGTCCATAATTCTCATCACCAATCTGTTTTATAAAGCACTGATATCACAAGGAGAATTTTGATACTGATCACTCTTAAAGCTTAAAGGGTTAAACTACATCCCTTCTGCATAAGAGGAAGTTGTAAGATGAATTATAGTTGCAAAGTTATGATTATAAGAAGACTAAACCAGTTTGCATGTAGACCTGAACATAACTTGCTTGTGATAGTATTGGAGTACTGACATTTTAAAGACATTTTAGAGGTTGCCAGCAATCAATGCCTTGTTTTGTCTACAGGTTGCACTAGTATATCAAGTTGATGATCCTATCAATTTTATGACAAGTTTTTATGGATGTCTTATTGCTGGAGTCATTCCTGTTCCTATCGAACCACCCTCAAGCAAAGATGTAAGTCTAGAAATACTGAACTCATTTAGTTAATAGTAGCTTTCGATATTTCATACTTTAAGGATTTTTGATGCCTAACAATAACAGGGAGGTGCTCTAATGGATGCAATTGGAAGCTTATCACTCCTGAAAGACAAAAAACCTTCTGATTCTTTTGTCCTTGTTGTGCAGTTGATAACTCCCTTATATGGGGCATTAAGACAATTGTCTTTATATCAGCATCTCATTTTGGTAAGAGATGTCTGTTTCCTTCCCTACCCTACCCTCCCCTCCCCTCCCTTACCCTGCCCTACCCTACCCCCAAGAGCTTGCTTGCAGGCTGGCATACAAGCCACTGACATGTTTTTGTTGTTGTTGTTGTTGTTGTTAGTACCCTGGTTGTCAGCAGATCGGCTTTCTACTTGGTAGCTGTGGGGTATCCTGGGCACTAACGTCAGATGCATGTTTAAAAAGTTTGCCCAAGGATGAAACAGGGCACGTCTGTACATTTAAAGGTGAAGTATTATTAATTTCATTTTACGTTAGACTGATCTGTAGAGGTCACATAACTACGGTGATTGTTAAACATGGACGTTCTCTTTTCTGAAGGCTGTGGTACTTAGTGTTGGTGCATATGTTACAAATATTAAACATGAGATCAGCATTTATGATACTGTGACTTTAAAGTGTGTTAAGTCAAGAGTACCATGGTACCATTCTAATCTTCATTTTTTTTCTATCTATAATAATAATGGTCATTATACAACAAGTGTTTTTCTCACACATGGCTGGGAGTATGGGTTTGAGTGTGTGATATGAGTTCACATGTTTTTTGGGTTGTTTTAGGATTTAAAGTCGCGAGTACTGCCTGTTCTTGTATCCACTGTGGTCTCAGTTTCTTGTCAGCCATTTATTAGCTCTTTTTGTGATTTGTGGTGTTGATACTAAAGGTCAGGCTGCTTGGTTTGCTTGGCATGGCTTCCGGTTGTATGTGATCCCCATTATTTCTTCTTGATGACTAACATTTGCAAATTTTAATTTTCTTACATCCTTAAGGTTGGCCCAAGTTACAATGGTTTGTCACTGCAAATCTCAACAGGCATCCAAAAGATTGGCAACCACCTTCAAATCTGGACAGAAGCTCCCCTGCATACATTGAGGTTTGATACACTGTGTGATTGGTGTGATTACAATAATACAAGTTATTTACTTAGCGTTAGTCATTAACATGTACACTGTATGTTCCCAAAAGAAAAATGAAAGCCTTGACTTGCAAATGTATCAAAGCAGAAGGGGGCTGGATAAATGACTGGTTCACTTACAGTACATTGAACCTTAAAGTGTAGTGGTGTAAGTGACAGCCCTAGTAAAGAAACCCTGATCTACACAACAATTTTTGGAATTAAGACTGAGACAAGTCAATTTTTTCCTTTTTTGCCTCAAGGTGAGACTAATCCCATGTGAGTACAAGATTAAAAAGTAAAGGTAATATTTTATCTCAGTCTACTGTAGGCAAAGATGGTGCAGTGATGGGAGTGACTGTTACGCGGATTAGTATGAACCTCCACACCCAAGTCCTAAGTCAAGCATGTTCTTACACTGAAGGTAAACACAAAACTCTTATATCAAAATTGAGATTCTCATTTACTGTCCCTATACTTTTTCAATAGAAGTAGTGGGGAGAATTTGTACAAATATCAATTTATTAGACTCATCTTCCCTGATCATTTACTCAATTCTCATGACCACCCTGTTTTCTAAAGCATTGATATTATAAGGAGAAATTTCATGCCGATCACTTTTAGGGCTTAAGGGGTTGAACCATTTGTTTTCTTCTTTTTTGTCTCCTTTAGGTGAATTAATGATAAGTGTTCTTGATCCAAAAAGAGAAGTTGGATTGTGGCATTCAGTTTTAACAGTAAGTGCAGTGACACTAAAATGTAATTTCAGTGATCTTTTCTAGCGGTCAAAGCAGCAGAAATAAGATACACAGGACACTGATGGTATAGAGAAATGTTAATAAATATCAGAACATTTTTCAATTCGCATTCTGGTGACTATGACATTACTAAAGTTCTGGTCAACAAGTGTAGTATATCAAAAGAATCTGGGGTAATGTGTTGTTAGAATGGTCTTTCTGGGGGAAGTGGTAAAAAATGTAGGCTGGTACCAGTTAATTTTTTCTCTTTTTTGTTCTGTGTTTACAGAATGTGATGAATGGCATGCACGTTATTTATGTACCCCCAGCAGTTTTGAAAAATTCCCCAGCAATGTGGCTTCAGATGGTGACAAAACACAGAGGTAAGAAAACTGCTATCACTCTATTTGTAATTAGTAATTTTTTGACAATATAAAGTAAATAAAGCTGAAGTACACTGCCGAGATTTTATTGAAATAAGGCATCGATGTTTGGCACAAAATTACTTTGGCTTGAAAAGTTGAGATTGCAAAGAAAAAAAATTAATCATCTGACTGACAACATATTTGGTTGAATTATGTTTCTACATGTTTGTATCTTTTTCCTTATTCTTTGTATTCTTGTTTACTTCCTAGTTTACATCCCCCTCTACATGTATCTCTTTCTTAATTTTCTTCCCTCCTTGTCTAATTCAAAGCTGTTTCATTTCTTACCTTTCCTTTTGCCCTAATTATTATTTTGCAAACTTTTATGTTTTAAAAACTCTTTTCAGCTACCTGTGCATTGGTGAGTTCCAGAGACCTGCACTGGTCACTACATGCCAGCAAAGATCTCAAAGATATCAATCTAACCACTATTAGGATGTTGCTACTGGCTGACAGAGCTAATCCATGTGAGTGGCTACTTGACTATTACTACGGCACATACTATACATGTACTGTCCAGTAATATTGTGAAAAACAGCTGCCTGCAACAGACTACATGGTGTGTCAGACAGCCAACAGTGGTTGACCAACAAAGCCACCTGTGAGCTGACTGACTGCTGACAACCTGGTGAACTGTTGGCGATTTTTGTCGGTTATACATAGTTGTATTTCAGTGTTATCTCAAGATATTTTTTGTGTTTAACCAACCTCTCTGTGATACAGAGAATGTCTAGCTCTAAAGTAGTCATTTTTAATGATAGACAATAATAATTGAAACAAGAAATAAATTCAAAATGTGTCAACTACTTTTTTTCCTTTTTTCTCTGCTCATGTTATAGTTGTCACTGCTGTTTTTTTTCCTTAGGGTCTTTGTCAGCCTGTGATTCCTTTCTTAACGCTTTTGAGGCCAAAGGCCTGAAGCCTGAGGCTCTTTGTCCCTGTGCAAGTTCAACAGAAACAATGACAGTTGCACTAAGAAGGTACAGAGATTAAACTTGTAAAACCTTTTGCTTTTAGAATGAATTATGAGATGACTGTCTATTTTGTCATTTGCAACTTTTGCAAATGATCTGTGTTTGAGACACTATGTCACAGCTTGAAATAACCTAACTTTTTTATCTTGCAATCCTTTTCCAAAGACAATGATGTAAATAATTTAACCCGAATAGTGATCAACATCATCTTTCTCCAAACAATATCCATACATCATCATCAAAAGAAAATGTTATGAGAATTTATAAAAATGAAATGATCACCAAAGGCCTAGAAAATGTTAGGTGATCTAGCAAATTCTCTCTGTCTTCAAAGAAATGTATGGAACATTTTTAGACCTGCCTGCCTGCCTGGCTCTGCAAGCCCCTATTGTTATTTCAGATAGCCATCACTCAAATTTTATTTTCAATACATTCATTGTTGTAATTTCTTAGAGAGTACAAATATAAAGGTTGTTGTTTTTTTTGTTGTTTTAGACCTGGTAAACCAGGAACAACTGCTACCGGTCGAGGTGTGCTGTCATTATCTGGTCTGAGTCATGGAGTTGTGCGAGTTGACAAGGAAGGCTCCTTGACGTCACTGACTTTACAGGATTGTGGGACAGTTCTACCGGGAGGTATGCCCTATTGTTGTCATGTTGTAATGTTTGATCCATGTGTTTTATGTAAACCTGTTTGGAATATGGGAATATGCTGTTCTTTTTTAAGCCACCTTTTGAAAGATTGTCAAAACATTTAAGTTTATGAGAATAAATAAAAAAACAACTGCCCGGTTAGCTTTTAAAATGTTGCTGAAATTGCATTTCATGGTATATTCATTAAATTACTGGAGAATAGACCAGTCTCAGTATATCAGGGGGCATGGTGAACGCAAAGAAATCATCTTGAGGTTCAGGGATGCGAATTACAGTTTTTTTGTTTTATTTTCTCTGTCCTTGGAGTCAAGTATGAATGTTTATTCATGAAAAGTGGTCTTTTACATGTAAGTGTAAGGCTTTCAAAGGTCATACATTAGGACTTGATCCACTGACTTGATGGGCAGTTTTATTATCATACTATGGAAATTATTGCTTATCTCTTTAAGACTTTCCACTGACAACAGTTTCCAAAATAATTTTTGTAAGGTTCAGTTAATTCAATCTTTTCTGTACTTTCGAATTTCCTGCAGCCAAAATAGCAGTGGTTAAAGTTGAAGGACCTCCTTGCTTGTGTAAAAGTGACGAGGTTGGTGAACTGTGCATTGCATCTGGTGCCACAGGGAGTGCGTACTGGGGACTAGCTGGCAAGACTAATCAAACTTTCAAGGTATTTATATGTTGGATAATAATTGAATGATGATCATTTTCTCCTTGAAACTCAACCAAAAAGCTACTATCTTACTCCATCATAGTGTCATACTTGGAAAAGGGTTTTTTTTTCTTGATTTACAAATTTCTTATTTTGATAAACAGGGAGGTCATGAGTATTAACCCTTTAAGCCCCAATATCCACATACAAATTCTCCAAACTGATCTCTATATATTTCCTTAAAGAATGAGTTGAGAGAATTTGGCAAAAGATCAAAGAATTTTCTCTTTGGTGATCATTTTATTAATTCTCATAACCTGGTCTCTTGACAATGTACAGATATCATTAGGAGAAAATTGATGTTGGTCACTATTGGGACTTAAAGGGTTAAGGTGATGATCAGTCTTTTAACAAATTCTTTGCACTTCTCTTATAAGAAATGTATGGGAAAAGAAAGAAGAATTTGTATCTTGATATTGAAATTAAAGGCCAGAGCTACAATGGCAAGATAAAATTAATGTATTTTGACCTAGCCCCCTTCAACTAGCTCAGCTTATTTTGTTCTCTTTTAATCCTTAGGTTCAACCAACTTTAGACGATGGAGCTCCTTGTGAACAGTATCCTCCTAGTGATTATGTCAGAACTGGTTTACTGGGATTCTTAGGACCTGTAAGTTTATTTCATTGTATTCTTTTTGTTTAATTCTGTAGTACATAGCTACATTAATAAAGCAAGTGCTAAAGCCTTAAGGCTTGTTTACACATACAACCAAAACATAAGTAAAACATGCAAATAGGCAGTTAGGTGTCATTCACATTCTAGCTATATCCATAAATTGCCTATCTAAGCAGATAATCAAATTTCTTTCAACTCAAAGCAAGTCCTGTAATTGTTCTTGGATAACTCGAGTACACCAAAAAAATTCATGATGCTCAAGAACCAGTTGAACTTAGTAGCCTAGTGAGTTTGAAACTACAGCAGTGAGAATCTAAATTTACAACTTACAGTTTGGATTCCATTTCAGTTTACGGTGATAACTTATGTCATTTAAATGTAGGCGTAGACAGTAAACGTATTTTAAAAACACCTTTGTGAGCTTGAAAGTATAATTATGTTTGAACTTACCCTTAATACTCTTGTCTTGTTTGTTCCCCAGGGTGGACTAGTTTTTGTCTGTGGCACAGCAGATGGAATAATCAAAGTCAGTGGTAGAAGACACAATTGTGATGATCTAAAGGCTACTATTCTAGCTGTTGATCCAATTAAATTTGTCTACAGAGGCAGGTTAGTTGTAAACCGGGAATTAGTGAACTCTAAATCCTCTATTAAGCCCCCTTTCTCCCCCTCTGTAATAAGCCCCTCCCCCTTTTTTTTCAGTTGGATCCAATTAAATTTGTCTACAGAAGAAGGCAGGCTAACTTTAAACTGTGAATCAGTACCATAATCCTCTATTAAGCCCTCTCCTCCCTCTCAATAAGCCCTCCCCTCCCCTCCCCTCCCCTTCCCCTTTATTCTTAAATGATGGTCTGTAACACTTCACGTGGACTGATCCACGATCTGGTATGATTTATCCTACAGCTGGAAGCTCGTTGTTGTTGTTGTTTTGTTTTTTTTTCATTTTCAGCTGCATCATATGCCCGAGGTTTTCCACTGAACGGTCTAGTTTTTACGGAGAATTGATACCATGAGTCTATTTTTCACTAAATTACATAAGCCCCCCACCCCCTCAAACGGGCTGTCAGTAAATAAGCCCCCCTCAGAATAGAGGATTTATTGTAACTCCATTTGTTTTTAAATCATCAAAACCATTAGGGTTATCCCTTTTAAATTTAAACTGATGATTTTGTGATAGGACAAGTTCAAAATGTGCATGTTTTCCTGCTCGTAGGATTGCCATCTTTTCCATTACGGTTCTTAAAGACGACAGAATTGTTGTCGTTGCCGAACAACGACCACAGTGCACTGAGGAGGAGGTAAGAGCGTTGTTTTTTTTTTTATGAAGAAATCCTAAAATGACGCTAGTTCACGCGCGCGCACTACTTAGTACTGACAAAATCTCGTACTCGTAGCTCGTACTCGTCTCAGAATGTAAAGCTCTATAATCTTAGTATCAGAGGTACGACAGTGCTAACTTCAACAATTTTTCTCCTCTGAAATTAGAGTTTCCAATGGATGAGTCACGTGTTGCCTGCTGTTGATAGTATTCACAATGTAAGTCTTGGATTTTACTTGATCTGTTTTGCTGATGCATCCTGATGGACTTAACACTTTGCAAGAAAGGAAGTAATGCTTTTTTAACCTTTTTTCTCTGCAGGTTGGTATTTATTGCTTATGTTTAGTCGCACCTGGTGGTTTACCAAAGGTACGTTGTTGAAAATTGATCAAAACGTTACTGTACAGACTTGCTAGTCAGTACTGATGCATGGCCATGTTTTATTGCGCTAAATTTTGCCGAAAACAAAAGCCATCAAAATTTTCCGTGGTGTCGTCTAATCCCAGTGTCATCATCTCGGTTAGGATTCAAGTCAAATTTAGATCAACTGTAGCCTAAGAAAACAGCCGACATTTGGCGACACTACCACTGGTTTGTCCGCCAAATGACGTCTGAGAAACGAGCGTAGAAATTCCATACTGATGACGTATCACTACACGGATCTGTGGGTAGTGCTTCTGATTGGTCGTGCTGCGTGGGAAATTTTCTTCAACCAATCAGAAGCATTACCCAGATCTGGGCGGTGATACGTCATTAGTACGAAATTTCTGCGCTCGTTTTTCAGACGTCATTTCGCGGGGAAACCAGGGGGGGGGGGGGGGGTGGCGTCGCGAAGTGTCGGTTTTTTTCTTAGGCTAGATTAACTGCAATTCTCGAAAAGTTTTGAGAATATCTTCGGAAATCCTCATACCTGCTCAGCCAGAATGTTTAAATAAATATGAATTGCGCTAGAAGCGTTTGGTACCCCCTAAGTAAAAATTTTAGAATGATAATTCTGCCATCGATCAATCAAAAGGAAGCTTTGTAGATGAGCGTGCTGTACTTCAACAGCGACAGAATTATGCTTGCACTGTCCCTGACTCGATCTGGGTTTCAAGGCTTGTGGTGCGTACTACAAGTTGTTGACTGAAGTTAATTGTTGTTCTTGTAGAACAGTGGCGGGGGTGTTCACATTCACGAGACAAGGCAGAAGTTCATGGATGGCTCACTGCATCCAGCTAATATTTTGATGTGTCCCCATACTTGTGTGACAAACCTACCTCAACCAAGGCAAAAACACCCTGGTAAGAAAACCACGTGTCCACTATTGAAAGAAGTGTAGAGGCTGGCTTGTGATTGGTTCAAGCAATAGCCAGAATTTTCCTTAATTTTGATCTGTCCCTAGTAAGAAAAAGCTGTGTCCACTATTAAGATGGATAGAAGTGTGGCTTATGATTAGTTCAAGAAGTGGTCAGAACTTTCTTTCGTTAAACCGGGGCAATAAAACTACGCGGGATGTTGGAGAATGCTCAATGCACAAAAGAACACCCATGATCTACGCTTTTTTTTAGTGTTCTCGCAATATTCAGAGTAAAAAAAACGTTGGAAAAAAGAGCATTTTCCGTTTATAACATTACTTGTAATGAAAACTTTCTTTTTCCCTTTTTTTTTCTTCCCTTTGCTTTTATTGGTGTAGTAAAAACAAGGGTGTCAACCAATCAGAACGTGAAAAGTATCGAACTCATTTTCCAAAACCTCCATGAATTATTAGTGAGTTTACGCAAGAGGACGGCAGAACGTTTGTGCGTGACAAACGTGACGAGGCTGTCACTTGTGTGTCATGTCGTGATCTTCACTTAACAGTAATGTTTTCTGGTCGGTTTACAAAAAGGTTTGTTTAAAGGGAAGTAAAGTTTGGCGAAAAGTTATTTCAAACAAAATTATTGTCACGCTTGTCTTACAAGCTTTGTCGTCTTCTTTCCTCTCCCGACCTGTTGTGTAAGTTCACTATTAACACCCCTTGACTCTTTTTTTCTAGAGCCTGGTCCTGCAGCTACAATGGTTGGTAACATTGTGATGGGGACAAGGATAGGCGGTGCATCTGGGAGAGAGATCGCAGACATTGAAGAGGACAGTGATATGGCAAAGAAGGTAAACCATCTGTAGAATTAGTTTTGTATTAAGATATAGCTGACGCTTGAAACTTGTGTTATGCGGTAACAAAGATTTTTTCGCGGATTCATTGGCCGAGGGTTTTGGTTTATGAGAGTGTTGACTATGGAAACGACGTAATTGGCAATTCCAAGGTTGCGCGATAGACTGGGTCCGTGTTGTGTCGCATTGCACTATGGGACTGTTTTGGAAGACGCCGTAGCTTATTTGATTGGCTATTACGAGGTTGCGTGGGAGACTGGGTCAAAAGTCGTTCCTTAAACATTCCCACAATGCAGTTCAACACAATTTAGACCCAGTCTCCTAGTAACCTCAAATGATTTAAATCAATATTCTAAGAAACTTAACGGAAATTGATGTTTAATAATGCTAATCATGAATAGAAATAAATAAATTAACTTCAACTGTTTTTTGTTCAGTACCAATTTTTGGCTGAAATTCTCAAGTGGAGAGCACAAGCCATGCCTGATCATACCCTGTTCACGTTGCTCAATTCTAAGGTAACTTACACTTGTAGATTCTGTCTTCGTATGTCTTGTAATTCAACGTGTTGATGGCGGGGCTCGGTAGGGTGATGGCCTGAAATTTAATTTAAGGTGAATTCCGCCTTTCTAGGGCACTGTAGCCTCCCTTCTAACAACAACTCAGTTACACAAGCGAGCGGAGCGGGTGGCTCAAATGGCAGTTGAACAAGGACGCCTCAGCTCCGGTGATAATGTGGCACTTCTCTTTACTCCTGGTAAGTAACTTCCTTGACGCGTTGTGATCGGCTGCAACATTTCACGCCATTATCCCAACCAATCAAATGCAATACCAAAATCAATTATGATTTGATCACGTACCCTTTCCCGCGCTTGGCGCCCGCTACATCTCTTTTTTTTGAGATCCGATTGGATATCAGTTGTCACTTTGTGTTCCTGTTGGTAGAGTTGGAGAGTGGAGTTAACGATTATGATGTGAAACGTCCTGATGTGACGTGTTATAGAGGCCGTAAACTCACAACGACGAATTTCTCGCTTTTTTTTTGAACGTGGGTGCGCCTCCTAAGGATGCCATTGCAGGAAAATTTGCCCATTTTTTACAAGTCGTGCCTGATGGAATGTTTGCGTGGAAATTTTAGGGAGCATCCTATAAGTAACCTTTTCCTGCCGTTGCTGTCGTGAGTTTTACTCCTTAACTTGGGTTTTATAGCAGCCTATTATTCAATCCTCTCCAGCTTGTAGAGAGCATGTAGTTGAAAAAAAGGTAAAAGCCTGGCAAGGGTGTTCTCTCAGGTCCTTTACATCCAGCGGAATCGGAGAGGGGGGGAAGACAATTGATGAATGGTTGTATGGCCTTATTTTAAGATACGTATCATACGTATTAACACTATTAACTGCTGAACTGTTATTTCTCCATTTAGGTGTGGATTTCATAGTGGCAGTGTTTGCATGTCTCTATGCTGGTAGGGTATTAAACTTCTCTATAAAAAATGATTGAACCAAGTTATTTTCGGGTTCGTAATTAAGATCTCATTTTTTCATCCATCTCAACTGCATTTGATTTCCTTTAAAATTTCTTAACAGGTCTTATTCCTGTCCCCGTCCGTCCCCCACACGCCAACAACATCAGTACCACCCTCCCGACCGTGAAAATGGTTATTGACGTGAGCAAGTCACGTGCTGTACTCACAACCCACAATATTGCCAAGGCGCTGCGGTCTAAGGAAGCTCTGGGGGTTGTGGACATAAAATCGTGGCCCACAGTGATAGAAGTGGATGATGCCCCTAAAAAGAAGCTTACTAACCCGTACAGGGCTCCAACGGCGGAAATGATCGCGTATTTGGATTTTAGTGTCTCTACAACCGGGATGCTGTCAGGGGTTAAGGTACGGGCTTAATTGTACCATCTCTCTCACGTTAGGAGTATTCCAATATTTGACCCTTATCATTCATAGCGGGGCCATGGTTAGTTTCTCAAATCCTTTGGTGTTACTATTCACTTCAAACGTCTGCCTGAACTTCTCTATGGTGCAGTTTATTTCTTAGGATTATACAGAGAGGAATTTGAATTTTTTTCGGAATTTCCCTAGCCACTATTAGTTTTGAAAGAGTTAAACAAGTTGAAATTGATAATGTTGACAAAGAACTGCTGTCCTGAATTTCACACGTAAGTAATGACGTACTGCTCAGTCGAATCAAAAATCTTGCCTTTAAAGACCTTCATCTTCTTCTTCACTTAGAAAGCTGCTGCTTTTTAGTGTGTTCTTCGTTGTGACTTATTACGCTAGGCAGGTTTGAAGTGCATGTAAAGATTGTAACACGTAAACGTTTTCTCCTTTATTTTGGTTCTTTTAAGATGTCTCATTCAGCAGTGACTGCTCTGTGTCGCGCCATGAAGCTTGCCTGTGAACTGTATCCTTCCCGTGATATTGCTGTCTGCCTTGATCCCTACTGTGGACTAGGGTTTTTGCTATGGTGTTTGACAGGGTATGTAGAAGGAAATATAACGTTTGCTCGATTATCGGTAAAAACGAAGCGAAAGCAGTTACTCTGGCCAGTCACAGAAGAACCAATCAGAGAATGGAACATGAGGCCGCCTGCCAAGCGCGGGAAAAAAGGTTCATGATACAATTATTCCATGCCATGCCAATGACGCAATCAGAAATCGAAACAAAAAGCTGCTGCCAAGCGCTGGAAAGCGTGCATGTGCATGTCACAACAGAGGATTTTAAAAGGAAGGCAAAGGCGCTTTGTCTGACCAATTACAGCACATTTAGCCATTTCAACAACCAATCAGAGCTCGAAGCTGCTGTATAAGGACGGTGCGATTGGTCAAGAAAATGGTGCGAAAATAAATTTATTTTACCCAGCTGCGCACTGCAACAACCAGGAAACCGTTTAGTCAAGCTTGATTGTTGCTAATCCGCTCTCTGTAACCTTTCCTTCTTTGAACTAATTAAAGTCTATGATTGCTATTATATTACAGAGTGTACTCTGGTCATCACACACTCCTTATACCCCCAGGAGACCTGGAAACTAACCCAGCTCTGTGGTTGTCTGTAGTTAGTCAATATAAAGGTGAGAATTTCTTGCATATTTGAGTCACTCGTTTCCGACATTGTTTCCTTAAATTTTTGGTACCTTTACAGTCAACAGTTACTTTATCTTTAACACTACGCCCAGCCCAAACATCTTGTTCACTCGACTGTGTTTGATTATCTCTATGTGTAAAGAAGTCTGAAAGTGCGAAACTGCATTTACTGCAAGGACTTTGATTCATTTATTTTGTTTCTTTTCCAGTTCGCGACACGTTTTGTTCGTACCCCGTCATGGACTTATGTACCAAGGGACTCGGTCAGTCAATACCAGTACTTAAGGTATGAGATAGGTGATGACCTTAGATTTCCTATTTCAGATTCTTTGTTTTTTGCACTAATTCAAGAGATTACTACAAACAATTACAATACATTACAAAAGTAAGAAAAAATAAAACAACAAATTACATAAATCATGAAAGATGAAATGTGCGTAGCGACCAAAGGAGCTTAGGCTTTCGAGTTGGTCACTGCCAAAGAGCTTGGATGATTAGTGGGATACAAGTAAAATGAAAAGAACTCGATCAAACCCTCTGGTGCGGCGTTTAGCACCAGTTTATTATACCCGTCCCCACAATTGTAGGTGGCACCTAGCCTGGGCCAAATCTCTAGAGCTTTCGAAGAAGGAAAATGTTGAAATGGTCTTCTTGTTTGTTTTCTTTCAGTCCAAAGGAGTGAACCTTACTTGCGTTAGAAACTGTGTCGTTGTGGCTGAGGAGAGACCTAGAATCAACCTTACCACAGCATTCTCCACACTTTTCTCTGGCTTGGGTCTCTCACCCCGCGCAGTTAGCACATCGTTCGGATGCAGAGTCAATGTGGCCATTTGTACACAGGTAGATATGCTTACCTCGAGTCTCGCAAATGTTGTGTTACAGATAACATGTCAGGGAGGAAGGTGGGATATAGGCGTTATAGTCCTTTTGTCCGTCATCTCCATGGAGGGTAACGTGTGGTACCAGTTCTCAAAATAATTTACTTACTGAACTGTTTGTGACTTGCTTCATCAGCTTGGTTTTCTGACTTACTTTTTTATAATGCAATTTTTCTCTAGGGTGCGTCAACTCCGGAGGCGTCCAGTGTGTACGTGGATACAAGAGCTTTACGAAATGACAGGTAGTTATTTCACTGTCACGCTGTCGTCCTTACTGTTTCTTATTGGGGCAACATTGTTTTCTGTTTATTGATGGTTCGTGCCGTTAGCTTTTTTAACCCTTTAAGCCCCAGTATCCACATACAAATTCTCCAAACTGATCTCCATACATTTCCTTAAAGAATCAGTTGAGAGAATTTGATAATAGATCAAGGCATTTTCTCTTGTGTGATCATGTTATTTATTCTCATAACATATTTGTTGACAATGTATGGATATTGTTAGGAGAAAATTGATCTTGGTCACTTTTGGGACTTAAAGGGTTAATGCTTTAAATGCAACTTTAGTCCAGGAGGATGACATCTATTCTTCGTATAGTCACGTAGAAAGACAAAATATATTTAAATAGGCGTTGGAAGAACTAGTCCACTGAGATGCTTATTCAAAGTTCAAGTGACTCTGATGCAGTAGAAACGATAAATAACATATTACAAAGATAATGATGATAACAATGATGATGATGATGATGATTTTGCCTTCTGTAGAGTGACACTTGTGGAAAGAGGCAGTCCACACAGCTTGTGCCTTTTAGAATCGGGCAAGGTAGGAATTTTTTGGATAATTTTGTAGTCCCCTTTAGGTCTTCTTCCTTATACTGGCAAAAGGGCTTCTTTTGTCCTCGAACGCAAATGGTTGTGTTGAATTTGCTAGTACATGAAACTTTAGGGTAACTTTAACAAATTAAGATCTGTCTTTTTTAACCATGCGCGAAGCGGGAGACAAAGTTGAGCGCTAAACGTCAGGGTAAAAAATGTTATTTTTTCTTTTCCCCCCAAAAGAGGTTTTGGATATATATAAACTCCCTTTTAAATCATGTTCTAATACAATTTTTTTAATCAGATACTGCCTGGTGTCAAAGTGGTTATCGCCAATCCAGAAACGAAAGGAATGTGCGCAGACTCACATCTTGGAGAGGTATGTCATGTTAGTAAATTGGAAGACTGTGAATTGTGTATAATAGATTTCTGCCTTAAGTTTGATGGACCGAAATTTTGCGTTCGGTTTGGCTTTACAATATCGTCCAGATACCCCTTAATTGAATTTAAATGTTTGCAGATCTGGGTGAATAGCCCGCACAATGGCAGCGGTTACTTCATGACAGGCGAAGATAGCCAAACAGAAGACCGGTTTAACGCCAGACTCACTACAGGCCCGTCGGGAGATATGGGGGTACAGTACGCAAGGACGGGATGTCTTGGATTTATCAAGAGAACGGATTTCACGCAAACGGATGGTGGTAGGTTTACTCGTGCAAAGTTTGCCATGTAATATGATCCAGGAATATAAATAGATAGTAACAGTAGCGGATCCAGGGGAGGGACCCGTGTCCCCCCCCCCCCTCCCCCCTCCCCATTTATTTTAGACAACCTGAGGCCCGATGGGCCGAAGAATATTTTGGAGACTGGGCCTCCCCCAAGGTTCTCAGTGTCTGGATGACCCTCCCCTCCCTTCGCCTCTTATCTCTAGAACTGGTTCCGGCACTGTGTAATACATCCTAACATGGACGCCCTGGGGAGATATAGAGAGAGTCAAGCGTATGGGGAAGTATGCCTGAGTAACTGTCCGTTGTAAAGAGCTGTCTGTGTTATAGAAATGTCCGTAGCCTGAGGCTCTGCTAATCTCTGTATCAGTTAAAAGAACCATGAGCTCGATTTCCGCCGCGTCCATGGGTCCAGTGTTGTTCCTCCCCGAGAAAAATTTGGGGGGGACAAGAACTGGCTTATTTGCTGAACAGCACATAGTATGCGAGCGAAAACGAACCATTATTTTGTGTTTGTATCTGTTGACGTTAAGCCAAGAAACTACAAAAGTTTTTATCGTTTATACTGCTTTATAAAAATTGGGATTCCCAAGCAGAAAAATGAATAATCTTGAAAAGGTTGTTAGTTTGTTAATTATTAGGGAATAGACAACCCGGGTTTTTAACAATGTCAACCTTTTACTAACACACATCGAAAAAGATTAGTTTAGTAACACAAAGAAAGCAAATAAACAAGAAAAGAAAATATAGAAAATATTTAAATACATATAACAGATACATCCACTGGCGACCTAAAATTCAAGCTTTCGCTGCATTTCGTGCGTCATGATTTGTTGCTGAAAAGTGCAGTAAGCGGAGCGTGTTTTTAATTTTCATTGTCAGCCCGGCACGATGCTTTATTCGTTGTCGGACCTTTAGAGGAGACCATGGTATTACGAGGCATGCGGTATCACCCTGTAGACATCGAGAACAGCGTCACAAGATGCCACAGATCAATATGCGAGAGGTTAGTGTCAAAGATACGGAAAATAATAAGTTTGTAAATAAGTGCTTTTTTTCAGGGCAGAGAGCTGTCAAGGTTTGAGCCAGGTGGACATCTGGGTGTCCGGTTTGTGTGCACTGGTTGCCCAGTTTTCGGTAGACTGTTAGCGGTTAGTCAACTCTCTGAACCCTTTCACTGCCAGAGTGTTTGATGGAGTTTTGTAAGGTGACTCTAACTTTTGAGTCTGTGGACGAAATCCTGTGATGTGACCATTCAAATGAAAGCTCTCTGCCTGTACTTTCACATGATGCTATTTTTGTCTCAAAATTTTAGAAAATGAAATTTGGAAATTTGGTCGAAATTTGCTTTGGGCAAAATTTGGCCTTAAGGTTATCACCTTCAAACCCCTCCTTGTGATATAAAAAACAGCTTGCTGACAGGAGTTTACGAAATGATCTCACAAAATGAATCTGCTTGATACTTCAACAACTTCTCCACACTACTTCTATAGGAAACTTATTGGGACAACAAATAAGAATTTGAATGTTGATATTAGGTTTTAAAAGTTTAATTTCGCAAGTGAGTATCTTGGCCTTTTTCTCTTCCTTATCTCCTTTTCCCTCCTTGGCTTGTTCGCCCTCTCGAGTCGAAGGACTAAAGTGGTACTACTCGCAGTCTAAGTTTCCGAGGAGAATGTGATTGAAAGAAAAAAAAGGTGTTGGTTTGAAAAATAACTGTATGAGAATTAGGTGACACCCTGCTACAATATCCTGACTGAAACCCTGAAGGCAGATTCAACACAAGGATTATGTCATAGTGAATTATACGAAATCGAAACTTGCATAACGTAAAACACATCGGACCATGTTCTCCGCAGTCGTAAGGAAATGTGTGTGTTCAAAATAGGGTATATTACCTATTCCTATTGTAATGTATTCCTGGCTATCATATTTGATTCATCGACCTCTCATTTTTTTCCCTTCTCTCCCGCAGTGCGGTGTTTACATGGACCAACCTTCTAGTCGTTGTCGTCGAACTTGACGCGGACGAAAGCGAGGCTCTTGACGTCGTTCCTCTTGTGACGTCATCCGTGCTTAATGAACAACAATTAATTGTAGGGGTAGTAGTGGTGGTTGATCCCGGTGTTGTACCAATCAATTCTCGTGGCGAGAAACAGCGAATGCATCTGAGGGACGGCTTCCTTGCGGACCAGCTCGATCCTATATACGTAGCGTATAATATGTAGGAACTGCATTTGTTGTGTAAAGAGTGAATTTGCTCGCCTCCCGTACGTATTTATTATACGTTGAGTATAATATGTAGGATTAGCTGCAGCCTTAATAGACGTGAGGTATAAGATGCAAGGAGTGCATTTACCTCGCTCTTTGTTCAAAAATATGAAGTGCAGTCCTGGTGACTAACCGCTCCCACATCGTTACAAATCCCAAATAGTATTTATTGTTATTTGCAAAATAGTGCAAAACTTATTGGACAATAAGAAGAGATAGTTTCGCGTAATTCATAATTTTGTCTCGCGAAGCTTCCCCAATGGTGGAGATTGACGAGAGGTAGCTGAAGCCTCGAGCAAGCTCTCCATTTGTGAGAGTCACGGAAAGTCACTCGTGGGCGACACGCGAAAGGAGACTCCGAGGCTTCATGAAAAATGAGCTCCCCTAAAAACGCCTGCGTGGGAGGCTATGGCCACGTGAATGAATTGGCTCTATAGATCGTTTTCATTTACGTGATCGGCAGCTATGCAATTTCTCAACAAAAAAAAGTTTTTACATGCGAAAAGAGCTTAATCTTCACAGGGTTTTTTGGAACACCTACATGCCCGCCGGGTTTTTTGTTTTGTACCCCAATATTGCTGCCGTGACGTCATGTGAAAACGATCTATTTGGAGGAAATAAAAATCTTTCCACAGCAGTGGCGAATCCAGGGAGAGGGACCACGCCCCCTCCCTCGCCCACCTCTTACCACACCTGTCAGACCTAAGAATTTTTTAGCACTTTGGTGGCTATTTGCCGTATTATAGCTGAAACGGTTACCACAAAAGACTCGCATGTATATAGGTATAATTTAGTTTGCAATCTGTCTGACATGAATTTAAGTAAGTAAGATTTTAATAACATGTAATATGACTTATCATGCATTTCGTGATATGGCATTAAGGCGCGGTTAGAAGCCAACTTTCCTGCTGAGGATCACTGGAGTCAACTAGAACTTTGTCGCCCTAAGTAACATCAACCAGTATTTCATTACGTGAATTCTGCTGTGGTTGTTAATTTTCTGTATGAGGCGATGGTAGATCCATATTGCAGCTGTTAGGTATTGCTTGACGTCCTTGACTAATACAACTGTTTTTGTGTGGTAAGAAATTTTCTCGGATGTAACGAATCACAGGGGAATGTGAGATTGAACGAACTGCCCGTTTCGGGAAAAAGTACTCTTTGGCATTTGCTTTAATAATAAAAGTGAAAGTTAGTTGTTTTTTTGGATTTTATATTGTTTTTAGACACATCTTCCTACAATGTGTAGTCTTATTTTCGGACTATAAATACTGAATGAGGTTCGTGAACATAATGAGTACCTTAAGTTGGATATTGGGTACATTTTTTTTTGTTTCGTTTGCGTCGGGCATATCCTTTATAGCTCGTGCAATGCGGCTTATATCTAACGATTATTCGATCATTGTGCTTCACAGAACAGAATTAGTGGTCAGATTTTGTTAAGTATTCTGCCAAAAAGGCAACGGATGTTGCTTATATTTTTATGTGTAAATAATAAAGACGTGAATAGAAGCATTGTCTTGTGCTGCTTAGTATGTGTTGTTATTTCATCTCCCTCAACAGTACTGATGTTATTTTGTTTTAAATACTCAGTGTATTGGTAGCGATTCACCATTTCATTGTTGTTGTTGTTCCAGTAGGTTCAAAATGCCAATGGGCCATCTCCGGTTTCTTACCCCTTTTTTCTTAAAAACAAAAGGGCAAACAGCAACTTAAAGGTGAAAGCATACGGTAACCTTGTTTTAAAAAGGGGCTGTGTACATTTCAAAAGATTGATTGCTTTGGCCTTGCCATGTGCTCCAAATATAACTATTATGAATTATTATAGTTACTGAGAATTATTATTCATCGTTATTCGCTACTTTAGAGACGAGAAGGGGACTGGATCGAGTTAGCCCTCGCAGGACAGGGGATAGAAGGGGATTGGCCAATAGCTGAACGGCGCGTCCCCAGTAACGATTCCAGGAACAATAGCGGGACGCATTTTGGTTCCAGTCCTCTTCTCGTTTCTAAGGTGGCGACTTATTAAGGATTACTTATCTTGACATGCGCAAACAGTCCTATGTATTTAGCTATAATTATGACTATGTGATTGTTTTGGCTGACAAAGTCACGTAAATTTTCTCAGCGAATCACGAAGCGTAGCAACGCATTTTCAACGCAAATTTTCTTCTCGTTTCAAAAATTGCTCAGATTTTAGACCATATCAGACATCCCAGTGGTTTGGATTTTGAATAACAATCAAAGTGTAGTCTTTCGACGGAGCAACCATTATCTCATTCTTCCGAGATCGCACTCGAAGAAACTTCAAGTCGTTCAAAGGGTCGAGATCTCGGACACAGCTACGCGCTAAACTCGCCAAATGCTGAAAATTGGTCGCATACAGTTGGGTTGTTGCATTATCCATTGTAGACCTGATCGCAATGCCTTGTGGGTTGATCACCAGAAGGCCCAGGACGCCTGGGTGCGAGTTAATCCTTTTCAGGGTGTCTTCCACTTCTCCTTGGGGCGGGGGTTCCATCATTTTGACCTTCTTCTTTTTCTTAAGAAACAAACAAAAAACTTTTTTCATACCTAGGGATTAACCCACTGTGGGGATATGACTTTTTCTGGTATCACCCCGTTTATGATCAGTTTATTTATGTGGAAGTTAGACAGTGCAAAGACTCTGGGAGGTATAGCCTGCGTGGCAGGCGCAAAAAGGGGAGGGGGAGGGGGGGGGGGAGAAAGGGAAAAGGGAAGGGAGCTCCCCCTCTCCCCAATCCCCCTCCCCTTTTTCCCTTCCTCCCTATCACCTACCCCCTACCCCTTTCGACGCCTGCTACGCAGGCTAGGGAGGTACTCCTGGGAATTCTAGGTGGGGGTGTGCCGCTCCTGACCCTATTTCAGACCAAAAGACTTCATTTTCACACCCGTTTTTAGGCCTGGCCTCTATAATCCATGCCCATTCACAGACCTGGCCTTTAAGAAATTATGTCATCATTTCTTACATTAATTAGAATAGCAACAACTGAAAGATTTCTTAACATCCATCTCGATTTAGCATATTTCTCTTTCTTTCTTACTCATTTGGAACACTCCCATAGTTCCCTCGAAAACCATACCCGATTCCATACCAAAATAGGGCAAAATCTATACCCGTTTTTAGACCAAAAAGGCGCAAAAACCCTACCCTTCGGGGCGGCACATACCTATATGGCTTATATAAGGGAGTACCCAACCTCCCCCCGCCCCTCCCGAGAGAGAAAGTAACGAAGCGATGACCGAAAATACGCCTGTAAAAGCAGGATAAACGATTCGCAGCGAAACGCCAGAAAACAGTGCAAAAAAGGTATCGGTCTCGTGGTATGTTTCACCAAATCGCTTCTATGTAATTACAAATTTCCTCCAAAAAAAGATATTTGGCAAACAAAACAGTCCAAATAACATTGACACTTTTCGTCCTTTTGGCTTTCATTATTTACATTCTTTACCCAAGAGAAATTGCAAATGGGAAAAGCAAATTGACATGTATTAGACGCCAGCTCACACAAGACACCAAAAAAGTTAGAATGCTTTAATAATATACAAACAATGCCACAAAAAGCGCTACTCAATCAGATCGTAGATCTCAGATGCGGAAAATCACACGCTTAGCAGCCTATTCAAGCATCATGCTGAACTATAATCTTACCTATCGGAGACGACTACTTTGTCCTCTTGTTCCTTGAATGAATCGAAGAAAATCCTTTGACATGAGATAATTCCTTGAATCGACGATGATTGTTTCTTTTTCGAAACAATGTAATTACAATCGCGATGAACAAAATCAACCTTCCCGTACCCGAAATTCGGGTTTGTTATTGATGTTGTGACATTTTTGGAATGTTGACTATTAGTTAATTATTGTTTGTCTTATTACCAATTTAGGCATTTAGCCATGGTGACATTGCTGTGCCATTATTGGCTTCCTGCCCAGGGCGGGTACTCGGGATTTCAAGTGGCGGGGATGATCGAATGGAGCCAAAAGTCAAGACCCAAAAAAATCCTTAGGGCTTCCAGCAAAACCCCCCCAAAAAACCCTGGACCAAAAATTAACCCCCAAAAGATCCGGGCACCACGGGACAATGCAGACTACTGTATAACACGTGCGATGTAAAGCGTACTTTATTCGCAGAACTACGCAGCCAGGGCACTAACGATTCTTTTTAATACCCCCAAAAAATCCCTATTCAAATCAAGGTACCAAAAAAATACTTGCCAAATTTTCGTACCCAAAAAAATCCCAGAATCGAAAATTTCAAACCCAAAAAAATCCTTCCATCATCCCCGTCACTTGAAATCCCGTGTACCCCCCTAGGCTTCCTGAGAACAATCTTTCATTCATAATGTTATCTTTGCTAACAAGAGTCTAACAAATAAACTGAGGTAAAAAAATGCCAAGTAAATATTTGAATTATGTGCTGAATATTCTAATCAGAGCTTTTTTTCTCGAATTTCTCGCATAGGCTTTGTGCGGGCTCTGTCTCAATGTACCCTGGGTGAGACTTTTCAAGCGCGGTTTCCCGTTTCTGTCAAGTCTTTCGTGACCCGCTCGGCCAACATGCCGAAACGCGAGAAAGAACTCTGGTACCCAGAGCAGTCTCGATCGAGGCACCTAAGGCTGGAGCCTATAGACAAGATGGAGGAAAAACGAGGGCACAATCGATTCTCATCATCATCACCGTCATCATCATGGGCAATGTTGTCTTCTTTTTTATTCAGAACATCAGTAAACATTTTTTCTTGGTCGAGTCTGGCCAAAACTGACCAATTACAGGAGCCGAAGTAATCGGCTCCTGCCAACTATGAAAAAAAATGAGGATTCTTGACCAAAATCATGGGTTACACCCCCGACCTTTGGGAAAATTCTCATTTTGGCGACTATATAAAACTGATATTTCTATTGTGCAACAAGTCTTGTTTTTCATTTCGAAAATCAATAAACATTTAATATTTCATACCAATTTTGCACAAAAACCAAACGATGAAAAAAAAAAAAACTTTTTTGCCCAAAATGATGGATTCAGGGACGCGTGACGAACCCCTAAAAACGTCTGCGTGGGAGTGCCCTCTGGCGTATGTGCCCTTTCCCAGAAAACGCGATTCTCACCCACACGGTGTAAATTTTATGGATAAGTTGATGAAAATTGGGAACATGACAATCCTCAGTTTTGGCTCCTGGGTTCAACAAAAATTTAATTTTATATTTGACTTTTTGTTGTCATTTTCGGTTCGTTCTGCCTCGTTATCACGAGGTTAGCTTAGTTGCCACGCCACGCGCCATGTGATTCGAAACTCCGATCAGTTTGTGAAATGAACATGTGACGATGAATGTTTTGAAAGTTTTCTCTGGGATGTTTTGAGTTTTAATTTCCACGAGGCACTATCTAATTTGTCTTCAACATCAATTTTAATACACCAACAAGCTGCCGGAATCAGAGTGTGGTGAACCAACTGTTTGGCTTGTTCCCGTCAGCAAACTTAGCAACTCCATGCGATGAGAAAGGGAGGCCAGCCCCATAGAATTCTACTGTTACCACACACCAGGTAGGTAGTTGTATTAAATACGAGCTTTAACTAACATTGCGAGCTTTGAATACATGTAGATATGCCCGATACGCGATAGACGTTGACACGGTTTTGGAATCCATCTTGACTTGTAGGCATCTAATGGGGACGTTCCATTTTTAATCCATCCCCCCCCCCCCACCCCCCGCTATGGATGAGTTTTTTGGGAAACTTTTCACGTGACTAGTAGGAATCTGCAATCTTTTCCCAGGGACCTGTAGGAAACCGCACTATCTTATTAGTAGACTTGTAAGAATCTGCTTGCAGACCAGTAGTTTTGCATATCCGTTTCATGGACTGGTAGGAATCTGCAATCTATTCCCAGGGACCTGTAGGAAACCGCACCATCTCATTACCAGACTTGTAGGAATCTGCTTGCAGACCAGTAGTTTTGCATATCCGTTTCATAGACTAGTAGGAATCTGCACTAGCTGTCGAAATAATGTGGAATAATTCCTTGTTCAAAAAACTATGAATTATACACTAAAGCTTCAGTCCTAACGACATCTACTGAAAAAAAGTGAGGGCGATAAATGCACTTGAACCAGTTTTTAAAATCTTCTATACATTTGTCTTTAAAAATTTCTCTTCCTACCGACTAAAATTTCCCCGGAAAAATTGAAGACAATTTGGAAAATCTAAAGCAAATGTCTGGAAAAATTTCAGCACAGTTACGCCACCCAAGTTTGTTAGTAAAATCCTTTGCTGTGTAGCTTTAGTTTACAATTCCTACTTTTTTGCAAACTGCCGTTGACTGACTCACAACACAATTCTCCTTGGTTGGTGTATCTTGCAAACTGCAATCATATTAAGAGCTTGGGGAAAGTGGTTTCAGGGAATTTCAAAATATTTGTCTACTCTGAAGTCCTGAAATCAGCTGCTCCTGTGGTTCTGCAGTTGATCAAAAGCTTTCATTCTGTATGTGTTCTAGACTAATTTTTGCGTGATCGAAATTTTATCATTATAGGACGAGGTATATTCTTCCTGCACTGCTAGCAGAGGCCCCTTTTTCCTTGTATTTTCATGCTGTATTCTTTCTTGTTTGTGTGTTTTGGTCTGTTAAACATAAATTTGACTACTGCAAAAGCATGTTTTGAGCTGTGTGCTTGTTTTTCTCTATGGCAGTAGGTGCTGTTCAATAAGGTCTGTTAACCATGAATTGAAAAATCGAACAACTGTGGGGCTTCAGGAGCATGTTTTGAAGATGATAAGTTTTACTAGACGGGTATCCAGAATCCTGCGATGTGTTCTTATCTCAATGATCTTGGATCAGGGATATCACTAAGATTTCAAGTTGCTGGGTAAATACAACAAGTAGGCAGGGAATAAGACAGCTAGGAGTTTCTTTTGGTTCATTTTTCTATAAAAGTAGTTAGGGGCCACATTCATAGTAGCCAGGGGATATATACGGCCCCTGCCTCGTAATGACAGCCCTGTGGATTCTCTAACTGTACTTTAAAATCAGCATGGAAGGCTGTAAAGCATTAAACGATTAAGCTCTTTCCTCCCCTGGTGCTCTGCCTTGACGTGGCAGGGAGACTTGTGTGCCCTTGTGACCCTTAGTGCTTTGACAATGGGAGCTTATGCTCCTTAGGCTAGCAGGTTCAGCTCATACTAACTGATCTTCCCTATTTGTAGTGTTAAACTACAAAAGCATCCCTGATGCCTGCCCTTTTTGCTGCATTGTCAACCTGCAATCCAATCATCCAACTTCAGGAAACCTAGGATACTGAACATGCCTACTCAGTCATACTCATACTGACTGTTCCTCTACACTTGTTTTGATTATGGATCCAACACTGCATCCCTGATCCCTGCACCATACATTCCAGATATATGACTGGAAACTAGTGGAAGATACATGTACTACTTGTATGAAATGGGATTCCTTGCGGTGGCTGGATGCTTGAGCATGGCCGGATTCCAATGAAAGCTGAACTTGTGGAAGCTGTAGTGGTGTTATGTGGCCGATTAACTGTTTCGGCAGAAGCCGGTGTCACTTAATCTACACAACACAAGAGATCAGAGATCATAGAACCGGTCAACCAATAAACCAGTAAGTATGGAAACCAGAAACTCATACTAACTGTTCTTCCCTGTTTGTAGTGTTCAACTACAAAAGCATTCCTGTTGCCTCAGTGGCAATTTGGCTGTGGTGTTAACCTGCAAATCGAAGGTCCAAACCTACCATCCAAAACCAGGAAATCTAGGAACTCCACACATCCATTCAGTCAGTTCTAATACTGACTTTTTCTCCACACTTGTTTTGATCATGGATCCACAACTGCATCCCTAGTGCATGTCTCATACATTCCAGATATATGACTGGAAACTTGTGGAAGGTACTACTTGTATGAAATTGGATTCCTTATGGTGGCTGGATGCTTGAGCATGGCCGGATTCCAATGAAAGCTGAACTTGTGGAAGGTGTAGTGGTGTTATGTGGCCGATGAACTGTTTCGGCAGAAGCCGGTGTCACTTAATCTACACAACACAAGAGGTCAGAGATCATAGAACCGGTCAACCAATAAACCAGTAAGTATGGAAACCAGAAACTCATACTAACTGTTCTTCCCTGTTTGTAGCGTTCAGCTACAAAAACATTCCTGTTGCCTGCCAATTTGGCTGTGGTGTTAACCTGCAAATCGAAGGAACTTACCATCCAAAACCAGGAAAACTAGGATACTCCACACATCCATTCAGTCGCTACTCATACTGACTTTTTCTCCACACTTGTTGTGATCATGGATCCACTACTGCATCCCTGATTCATGCCCCATACATTCCAGAAATATGACTGGAAACTTGTGGAAGATACTACTCGTATGAAATTGGATTCCTTACGGTGGCTGGATGCTTGCATGAGCATTTCCGGATTTCAATGAAAGCTGAACTTGTGGAAGGTGTAGTGGTGTTATGTGGCCGATGAACTGTTGTGGCAGAAACCGGTGTCACTGTCCTAATCTATCGACACAGGAGATCAGAGATCTTAAGAACCGGTCAACCAATGAACCAGTTAGTATGGAAACCAGAAACTCATTCTAACTGTTCTTCCCTATTTGTAGTGTTCAACTACAAAAACATTCCTGTTGCCTGTCAATTTTGCTGTGGTGTTAACCGGCAAGTTGAAGGTTCGAACCTACCAGGAAATCTAGGATACTCCACACATCCATTCAGTCAGTTCTCATACTGACTTTTTCTCCACACTTGTTTTGATCATGGATCCACAACTGCATCCCTGATGCATGCCTCATACATTCCAGAAATATGACTGGAAACTTGTGGAAGATACTACTTGTATGAAATTGGATTCCTTATGGTGGCTGGATGCTTGAGCATGGCCGGATTTCAATGAAAGCTGAACTTGTGGAAGGTGTAGTGGTGTTATGTGGCCGATGAACTGTCTCGGCAGAAGCCGGTGTCACTTAATCTACACAACACAAGAGGTCAGAGATCATAGAACCGGTCAACCAATAAACCAGTAAGTATGGAAACCAGAAACTCATACTAACTGTTCTTCCCTATTTGTAGTGTTCAACTACAAATGCATTCCTGGTGCCTGTCCTTTTAGCTGCGGTGTCAACCTGACAATCAGAGAAACTCACCATCCAATATTAGGAAATCCAGGATACTCAATATCCTTACTCAGTCAGTACTACTACTTGTATGAAATTGGATTCCTTACAGGGACTGGTTGCTTTTGTATGAGCGGATTGTAATGAAAACTGAATTTGTGGAAAGTGTAGTGTTGTCTGATGAAGTGGACTCGAAGGAAATATAGGAACCGAAGATCTTTATCTTTCACTTTTGAGGAAACAATTAATTATTTAATTATTTTATATTTATGCTGTTATGAAATGATTTAAAACTATGTTTGTATCTTTCATTGAAGTTAGTAGCGATGTTGTTTCAAGCAAACAGTCCTGCCAGCAAATAGATTTAAAGCAGAGCTAAAATTGGCAAGGTAAGAAAAGGTAAAGGCACACAAAGGCCCTAATGGCTAGAGCTTATCCCAGTTTCTTTAGGCGAGGTGAAGCATTCCTGAGGAGTATTGCTACTCCCCCTAGATGGGATGCAAGGCTTTGCAAAATTTTTTGAAGTAGGCGGCCGACTATGAGAAAGTAGGCGGCTGTGGCAGTAGTATGTTGCTAGTATCAATATATATACGTGAGTGAAGAGAGGCAAAGAGGTGTAAAATTCCTTGTCTAAGGAAACAAAGGGGATGGGGGGGGGGGGAGGCTTGAACCCCAGACCTGAGTCCTAATCCTGAGTTCAAGGTGTTTATCGCTCGGCCACACATGCCTCCTTAAAAAAATTGGTATGCCTGTTATTTTTGTCTTCCAGAATTTAAAAGTACCATTGACAGTTTGGTGGTCAGTGACATCATTGTTTTAACTAAGAATTTCCCATTACATTCCTCTTAACTTACATCCTGTGTTTTGCAAGTAAAAGAGTGGAAATCCTAGCTTTAAGTACCTTTTACCTTCTTGGAATGTCGTGCAAAATAATGTCACTTGTCTACCATTAGAAAAAGAGAAGTGATCAAAGGGGACACCACTATTATTTGTTGTCCACATTATGAAAATACCATAGTTTGTATACGGTAGGTGACTAAATATTTTGTGAATAACCTAGCACAGGATATGTCAATATACGAGAAAGTAGCCTGTTCCAGGCTCCGAGATGGTGGTGGAAAGTCGTTCAGCAATAAGAAATGTGTAAAACGCGCAGGGGCTGGGGAGAGACAGGGCGCCACCACCCCCTTTCCCAAGTCGTGTGCGTCTTATTTTCGCTTTGCTCGTTTTAATACGTTCCCACTGTACTATCTGAGAGCCTGGCACAGGCTAACGAGAAAGTAATTTGGCCCATTACTTTCCTTAACATCCTTTAATTTGTCGTGCAAGTTGAAAAAGTGCAAATCATAACGCAAATTATCTTTTGTCTATGTAGATGTATCACGAGAAGGTCACTGGAGAAAAGAAGAGCTGAACTGGAGAAGCCAGTGTTGTTTTGTTTAACAGATTTGGAAAATAAGATGGATTACTTATAAGTTGTAAGTTTCCTGTTTTGAATGTTAATTAGCCTGTTATGAGTTTGTTAAACTCACTCATAACGCAAGTATCGGTTAAGTATTTTTCTGTCCATTATTTATTTTAAAATAATATATATTTTTTTATATTCAGCTTGTACATTGCCATGGATTCAGATATTATTTTGCCACGTCAGCCCTTAATCTGAGTCACCTTACAAATGAGACAAAGACAGAATCTCCTGCTGAGCTGAGATGTACAAAATTGTATTGTGGAAACTACCTCAACAAGACCATTTTCGATGGTGCACAGAGTATACTGGTTCACCCCAGTTCATCAGCAAGAACAGTTAATTTGTCAGTAAAGCCGATAAAAGAGCACAAAAATAATGAACTCACTCCTTCAGATTTTAGGATACGGACATTGTGTAGTACATGTATTCATTTAATCAAGCAAAACAGTGATGCAGCAACCTCAGAAAATGTAATTCAAGGTTCCAAGCACTTCTTAGGTACCTTCTGATTAGTAGGACCTGCCCAGGAGACCTGTGAAATGGGGTACAGCTGGCCTGGGGTTTTACTCCTACGGACATAAAGTGAACTTACAGCGAGGTTTTTCACCCAGCTGTTGTTCCACAACCCGATTTTTTATTGAAACACAGATTCCAAACTATAGTGTTGAAACTGCTTCCATATACACTAGTTAACTAGATGATCTTACTGTAAGTCTCTGTAATTTCCCCACAGCGCGAAACTGAAAATTCACATTACTTTTTGGGTGTCTATATTTATATCAGGAACAAGGATTACCACGGGGGGTTGGCCTTCTGAAAAGATGTTATTTTTATGGGCTAAAATAAATTCTTTTTTCTTAGCTAGAACATCATAAACATTATTTCTAGGCTCATTTTGCTCTTAAAAAAAGTAAAAGAAAATTTTGAAGTTTTTGACAAAAATCTTGGGTTAACCACGTTGGAAAATTGCAATTTTCAGCCTTCTGAAAAGTTTTTATTTTTATACTCGAAAATAGTTGCTTTTTTTGTCTAGAACATCGTAAAAAAATAATTCCATCCTCATTTTACCCTGAAACAAAAAACTAAAAATTTGGATTTTTTAGATCAACATCATGGTTTCACCCCTTCGGAAAATTGTGATTTTAGGCCTTCTGAAAAGTTGTTATTTTTATAGTCCAAAACAGTTTCTTTTCTATCTAGAACACCATGAAACGTTATTTCTAGGCTCATTTTCCCCTAAAAAAAGTAAGAGAAAAGTTAATTTTTTGAAAAAAATCATGGGTTAACCGCTTTGGAAAAATACGATTTTGGCCTTCTGAAAAGTTGTAATTTTTTTTACTCTAAAATAGTTTCCTTTTTATCTAAAACATCGTGAAACATTATTTCTAGGCTTATTTTCCCCAAAAAAAAGAAAAGGAAAATTTTGCATTTTTTGACAAAAATCATGGGTTAACCCCTTTGCAAAATTGCCAGTTTTGGCCTTCTAAAAAGTTGTTATTTTTTTGCTCTAAAATAGTTTCCTTTTCATCTAGAACATCGTGAAACATATTTCTAGGCTCATTTTGCCCCAAAAAAAGAATAGGAAAATTTTGAATTTTTTGACAAAAATCATGGTTAACCCCTTTGGAAAAATGCAACTTTTGGCCTTCTGAGAAGTCTTAATTTTTTCACTCTAAAATGGCTTCTTTTTTATCTAAAACATCGTGAAACATTATTTCTAGCCTCATTTTGCCCTAAAAAAAGTAAAAGAAGATTTTGAATTTTTTGTCAAAAATCATAGGTTAACCCCTTTGCAAAATTCTCATTTGTAGCCTTCTAAAAAGTTGCTATTTTTTATTGTAAAATAGTTTTCTTTTTATCTAGAACATCGTGAAGCATTATTTCTAGGCTCATTTTGCCCCCAAAAAAGAAAAGGAAAATTTTGCATTTTTTGACAAAAATCATGGGTTAACCCCTTTGGAAAAATGTGATTTTTGGCCTTCTGAAAAGTTGTAATATTTTTCATCTAAAATAGTTTCATTTTTATCTAAAACATCGTGAAACATTATTTCTAGCCTCATTTTGCCCTAAAAAAAGTAAAAGAAAATTTTGAATTTTTTGTCAAAAATCATGGGTTAACCTCTTTGCAAAATTCTCATTTTTAGCCTTCTGAAAAGTTGCTATCTTTTTATTGTAAAATAGTTTTCTTTTATCTAGAACATCGTGAAGCATTATTTCTAGGCTCATTTTGCCCCCAAAAAAGAAAAGGAAAATTTTGCATTTTTTGACAAAATCATGGGTTAACCCCTTTGGAAAAATGTGATTTTTGGCCTTCTGAAAAGTTGTAATATTTTTCATCTAAAATAGTTTCATTTTTATCTAAAACATCGTGAAACATTATTTCTAGCCTCATTTGCCCTAAAAAAAGTAAAAGAAAATTTTGAATTTTTTGTCAAAAATCATGGGTTAACCCCTTTGCAAAATTCTCATTTTTAGCCTTCTGAAAAGTTGCAATTTTTTATTGTAAAATAGTTTTCTTTTTATCTAGAACATAGTGAAACATTATTTCTAGGCTCATTTTGCCCCAAAAAAAGAAAAGGAAAATTTTGAATTTTTTGACAAAAATCATGGGTTAACCCCTTTGGAAAAATGTGATTTTTGGCCTTCTGAAAAGTTGTAATATTTTTAATCTAAAATAGTTTCATTTTTATCTAAAACATCGTGAAACATTATTTGTAGCCTCATTTTGCCCTAAAAAAAGTAAAAGAAAATTTTGAATTTTTTGACAAAAATCATGGGTTAACCCCTTTGCAAAATTGCCAGTTTTGGCCTTCTAAAAAATTGTTACTTTTTTACTCTAAAATAGTTTCCTTTTTATCTAGAACATCGTGAAACATTATTTCTAGGCTTATTTTGCCGCAAAAAAAAGGAAAATTTTGCATTTTTTAGAGAGATTAAGATTCACGTTTACGCCAAACGGCAAACGTGAATTTGTACCACGTGACCAAGTTTTCTCCTTATTTTTCGTTTACTGTTTATTGCTTCTACACAAAAATAAGTGGTTTTATGCCAGTTTTATCCAAAGGAATCGTTCTGGACTGTTTTTATCTGCTTATTTTCTATTTTGAGAAATTCTCAACTGACGTTTGCCGTTTGCCGTGTGCCGTAAACGTGAATCTTAATCTCTCTTTTGACAAAAATCATGGGTTAACCCCTTTGCAAAATTGCCAGTTTTGGCCTTCTAAAAAGTTGTTATTTTTTTTGCTCTAAAATAGTTTCTTTTTTATCTAAAACATCGTAAAACATTATTTCTAGCCCCATTTTGCCATAAAAAAAAGTAAAAGAAAATTTTGAATTTTTTTGTCAAAGATCATGGGTTAACCCCTTTGGAAAATTGTCATTTTTAGCCTTCTGAAAAGTTGTGATTTTTTTATTGTAAAATAGTTTCTTTTGTATCTAGAACATAGTGAAACATTATTTCTAGCCTCATTTTGCCCTAAAAAAAGAAAAGGAAAATTTTGCATTTTTTGACAAAAATCATGGGTTAACCCCTTTGCAAAATTGCCTGTTTTGGCCTTCTAAAAAGTTTACTTTTTTACTCTAAAATAATTTCCTTTTTATCTAGAACATCGTGAAACATTTTTCTAGGGTCATTTTGCCCCAAAAAAAGAAAAGGAAAATTTTGAATTTTTTGACAAAAATCATGTGTGAACCCCTTTGGAAAACTGTCATTTTAACCTTCTGAAAAATTGTTTTTTTTATTGTAAAATAGTTTCCTTTTTATCTAGAATATCGTGAAACATTATTTCTAGACTTATTTTGCCCTATAAAAAGAAAAGGAAAATTTTGCATTTTTTGACACAAATCATAGGTTAACCCCTTTGGAAAAATGTGACTTTTGGCCTTCTGAAAAGTTGCAATTTTTTTACTCTAAAATAGTTTCTTTTTTATCTAAAACATTGTGAAACATTATTTCTAGCCTCATTTTGCCCGGAAAAAAGTAATAGAAAATTTTGAATTTTTTGCGAACAATCATGGGTTAACCCGTTTGTAAAAATGCAATTTTTCGCCCTTATGAAGAGTGATTATGACAGTCATAAATAGTTTCTTTTTTATCTAGAACATAGTATAGTATAGTATAGTATAGTATAGTATAGTATAGTATAGTATAGTATAGTATAGTATAGTATAGTATAGTATAGTATAGTATAGTATAGTATAGTATAGTATAGTATAGTATAGTATAGTATAGTATAGTATCTGGTATAGTATCTGGTATGGTATAGTATAGTATAGTATCTGGTATAGTATAGTATAGTATAGCATAGTATAGTATAGTATAGTATCTGGTATAGTATAGTATAGAATAGTATAGTATAGTATTTCAGGATGATCTAGATAAAAAAAGAAACTATTGACAACTATCATAATAACAACTTTTCAGATGGGGAAAATTTATTTTTTTTATTGTAAAATAGTTTCTTTTTTATCTAGAACATCGTGAAACATTATTTCTTGGCTCATTTTGCCCAAAAAAAAGTAAAAGAAAATTTCGAATTTCTAAAAGTGCAATTTTTCGCCCTTATGAAGAGTTATTATGATAGTCATAAATAGTTTCTTTTTTATCTAGAACATTGTATAGTATAGTATAGTATAGTATAGTATGGTATCTGGTATAGAATCTCGTATAGTATAGTATAGTATAGTATAGTATCTGGTATAGTAAGAAACTATTGACGACTATCACAATAACAACTTTTCAGAAGGAGAAAATTTTATTTGTTTATTGTAAAATAGTTTTTTTTTTATCTAGAACATCGTGAAACATTATTCTTGGCTCATTTTGCCCCCAAAAAAGTAAAAGAAATTTTGGATTTTTTGACTAAAATCATGGGTTAACCCCTTTGCAAAATTGGCATGTTTGGCCTTCTGAAAAGTTGGCATTTTTACGGTGGTCAATAGTTTTTTTTTTCTTTAAAACATCATGAGATACTATTTCTAGACTTATTTTGCCCGAAACAAAGCAAAAGAAAATTTGGAATTTTTTGACAAAATTCATGGGTTAACCCCTTTGGAAAATTGCTATTTTTGGCCTTCTAAAAAGTCTTTTTTCACTGTAAAATAGTTTTTTTCTTTCCTAGAGCATCGTGAAATACTATTTCTAGGCTCATTTTGCCCTTAAGAAAGTAAAAGAAAATTTTTAATTTTTTGACTAAAATCATGGGTTAACCCCTCTGCAAAATTGCCATTTTTGGCCTTCTGAAAAGTTAATTTTTTTATTCTAAAATAGTTTCCTTTTTATCTAGAAGATCGTGAAACAGTATTTCTTGGCTCATCTTTCCCTAAAGAAAGTTAAAGAAAATTTTGAAATTTTTGACTAATAAAGGATTAACCCCTCTGCAAAATTGACAGTTTTGGCCTTCTGAAAAGTTGTTAGTTTTTTATTGTAAAAATAGTTTCTTTTTTTTCTAGAACATCATGAAATACTATTTCTACGCTTATTTTGCCCTAAAAAGAGTAAAAGAAAATTCTGAATTTTTTGGCAAAAATCATGGGTTAACCCCTTTGGAAAAATGCGATTTTTCGCCGTTCTGAAAAGTTGTTATTCCTATAGTCGTAAATCGTTTCTTTTTTATCTAGAACATCGTGAAATACTATTTCTAGGTTTATTTTGCCCAAAAAAAGTAAAAGAAAATTTTGAATTTTTTTACTAAACCCCTTTTGAAAAATGCGATTTTGGCCTTTTGAAAAGTTCCTTTTTGTTTACTCTAAAATAGTTTCTTTTCTATTTAGAACATTGTGAAAGACTATTTCTAGACTCATTTTTCCCTAAAAAAAGGAAAAGAAAATTCTGAATTTTTTGACAAAAATTATGGGTTAACCCCTTAGTGAAATGCGATTTTTGGACTTTTTAAAAGTTCTTATTTTAAGAGTCGTAAATAGTTTCTTTTTTATCTAGAACATCGTGAAACATTATTTTTAGGCTCATTTTGCTCTAAAAAAATAAAAGAAAACTTTTGAATCTTTTGGCAAAAATCATGGGTTAGCCCCTTCGGAAAATTGCGATTTTTGGCCCTGTAAAATGTTTTTTTTTTTACTCTAAAATAGTTTTTTTTATCTAGAACATAGTGAAACATCATTTCTAGGCTCATTTTGCTGTAAAAAAAGTAAAAGAAAATTTTGCATTTTTCGTCCAAAATCATGAGTTAACCCCTTTGGAAAACTGTGATTTTTGGCCTTTTGAAAAGTTGTCATTTTTATAGTGGTAAATAGTTTCTTTTTTTATCTAGAACATCGTGAAACATTATTTCTACGCCTATTTTGACCTAAAAAAAGTAAAATAAAATTTGTGAATTTTTTTACTAAACTCATGGGTTAACCCCTTTGGAACAATGCGATTTTTGGCCTTCTGAAAAGCTGTTATTTTAATAGTTGTAAATAGTTTTTTTTTATCTAGAACATTGTGAGACATTATTTCTAAGCTGATTGTGCCCTAAAAAAAGTAAAAGATAATTTTGAATTTTTGGACAAAAATTATGGGGTAACCCCCTTAGATTTTTGGCCTTATTAAAAGCTTTTTTTGTCATGGTCTAAAAATAGTTCCTTTTTAATTTAGAACATCGTGAAACATTACTTCTAGGTTCACTTTGCCGTAAAATAAATTTTAAAAAAATTTGGAAGTTTTTGACAAAAATCATGGGTTAACTTATTGCGATTTTTGGCGTTATTAATTTTTTTTTATACTCGAAAATAATTTGTTTTTTGTCTCAGTCATCGTAAAGCAATAATTCCATGCTCCTTTTACCCTAAAACAAAAAAAAGAAAATTTGGAATTTTTTTACCAAAATCATGGGTTAACCCCTTTGAAAAAATTCACATTTTTAGGATTAATATTTTTATTGTCTAGAAAGGCTTGTTTTCTATTAAGAACATCTCTAAACATTATTTCTTTGTTGATTTTGCCCAAAAATAAACTATGAAAAAAAAAATAACTTTTTTGACCATACTTGTAGGTTTGGAAAATTTGTTATTTTTACAACTATATAAAATTGATATTTTTATTGTCTAATCAGTCATGTTTTGATTTTGGGCAAGCTAGACTAAGAAATGATGTTTGTCCATGTTCAATATTCAAAGGAAGTTGTCCTACACCCACAAAAATAATTTGACATAGTTGTCATGTTGGATGATTATGGTCAAACATTTAAAATTTCTTATGCTGCACACCAACCCACTGTGGTAATCCTTATTCCTCACATAAATATAGACACCCAAAAAGTAATGTCAACTTTCGGTTTATTGGCAGGGTGCAAAGAAAGTTGTGTCCGATAGCCGGGGGCTAGTGGATTTCGCTATCGCGCTAGTGATTTTTGTTCTTAACTTGCCTGACGGACAAATGCTGTTTTCTGGGAAATTCAAAATACAGAAGGATTGTAATCAATCCTGCTAATCAAAAAGGGTTTTGGCACCAGTCGAAATGACTCGAGGGCTAGTACATGCTAGCTACAGCTTACCCGAATGGCAGGCTGTAAAACTGACTTTCTTTGCACCCTGATTCGTCTGGAGAAATTACAGAGACTTACAGTAAGATTATCTAGTTAACTAGTGTATATGCAAGCAGTTTTAACACTATTTTTTGCAATCTGTGTTTCAATAAATGCTAAGAGAAATGGGGTCATGGAACAACAGCTAGGTGAAAAACCTCCCCGTACGTCCTCTTGCCCCTAGGAGGAAAACCCCAGGCCAGCTGTACCCCATTTTAAAGGTCTCCTGGGCTGACTAGCAATGAGTAACACTAATCGAAATTGCTCATAGAATAATCAGATACCTTGAACAAAAGAAAATGACACAGAAACATAATTAAGTGTCTGGATGCTTAACATAGCTTTTTTTCCCAGAGTGCTGCAGCATCACTATATTGGGCCATTTTGCTGGATTCAATGAAATGCAAAATGTCCTTGATCTTGAAAACTGCACAAAAGAGTTAATATCACACACTTGTATCAGCTTAACTGGGAAATTAACTGTTATAACTGAGGAATTCTGAGAAGAGTCTTTGTGGTTGCATGGTGGTTGGTGGGCCCGTAAACGCTGTGTTCCAATGAAAATGTCAAGGGTGCTGTGTCTGCAGGACTGAGGTAGCTACCACTGAAAATTCTGTAATTTTCTGGCTAGGCAAGAGATTCTGTCTTGGTCTCTTTATCAACTAAATCAGATTAAGGGTGTCGTGGAAGAGTGATGCCAGAAACGATGGTAATTTATGACGTGCATGGATCGGAGAAAAACATGCTGAATAATAAAAAAATAAAAATAAAAAAGATATTACTATATAAAAAATTAAGAGAAAAATACATAAAAAATACTTGTGTTATTGGTTAGTTTCACAATAGCATTCTGGAATTTATGGGAAAAGTAACATTCAAAAGAACAAAGACTTACCAGCAATCCGTTTCAATTTCAAAATCTGTTCAACAAAACAGCATTGGCTTCTCCAGTTCAGCTCATCAGCTGTCCTCCTAATAGCAGACCAGTAACCTTTGCATAACAGTTCCTGATGAGATATAAAAGATTTAAGGTACTTAATAATACTAATTCTATGCCAATACTAATGATAATAATAATAATAGTGATGATGACGATGATGATAACAAATAATAATTAAAATGTGAATAGTGCGTATCCAGTCCAGCACTAGGCATACAAGCTTATGGGAAAAAATTCTAAACCAATATATAACTAGGAGTAATCGGATCTTAGGAGAGTGCGTTCCATATGTTTGTTAGGCGTACAGGTAGCAGTTGAGGGGGAAGGGTGGTTGCGATATAGATAAATATGACTATGGCATATTTTGCACGTAAGGGTTGCATACAGCAAAACCTCCATTTAAACTGTGTATGATTATAAGAAGGTTTTGAAAAGATATCTTATGGTTCGGTGTCAAGTGCTTGTAATCGGAGAAGACATTGGCCAAAGTGCATCGGGCGTGTTTGTTAGGCGTACAGGTAGCAGTTGAGGGGGAAGGGTGGTTACAATATAGATAAATATGATTATGACATATTTTGCACGTAAGGGTTGCATACAGCAAAACCTCCATTTAAACTGTGTCTGATTATAAGAAGGTTTTGAAAAGATATCGTATGGTTTGGTGTCAAGTGCTTGTAATCGGAGAAGACATTGGCCAGAGTGCGTCGGGCGTGTAAATAGAACATTTTGTTTTACTGACGTGATTACAGGGCGTAGTTGTTCAAAGGCCAATTAGTGCTTAACCCGGAATTCTTTTTCTTCCTTCAAAAACATTTCTTCGGATAATTTTCTCTGTTATTTTTAAGAGCTCCAATCATCAATTTGTTGACAAAATGAATTAAATTGAATTTACTGTTTTAAAAGCTTTCACATCTGAATTCAAACTTTGCACTAACCCTATCAAAGGTCAGGTGCAAAAAAGGATAAAATATAATCACTTACCATCAAACTACAGCACTTTCAAAATCTGGAGGACACAAATAGCAGTGGCTTCCCCATTTCAGATCTGTTTTCTCCGTCCTGGCAGACCAGTTAGTTATCTTGAAATGTCCTTCCTACTACCTTCCAGAAAAGATATAAAAGATATATCAATATATATATAACAGTTAAATTTAAAGCAATGTGTACCAGCATAAACTGAATTCTCTTAAGTAAAAATGAATTCTTTAGTTCTTGCAAATCCTGCCATTCAACTGCTGATGACAAACTTCTGTTTTTCAAGGATGTGTGCAGGAGCAATCTCATAACCATGGAGTTGAGTGGTGGGTTCCTATGTTTGCCAGGTTGACACCAAAGCAAAAAGGGAAGGCATCAGGGATGCAGTTAAAGTTGAACACTACAAGTATGGAAGAACAGTCAGTATGAGTTCCTGGTTTCCATACTTACTGGTTTATAGTGCGGCCAGTTCTATAATATCTGATCTCTTGTGTTATGCAGATTAAGTGACACTGGCTTCTGCCGAAACAGTTCATCGGCCACATAACACCACTACACCTTCCACAAGTTCAGCTTTCATAAGAATCTGGCCTGACACAAGCATCCAGCCACCGTTAGGAATCCAATGTCATACAAGTATCTTCCACAGTTTCCAGTCTAATATCTGGAATGTATGGGGTAGGCATCAGGGATGCAGTTGTGAATCACTGATCACAACAAGTCAGTGTGAGTGCTGCCTGTGTAGGCATGTTGAGTCTCCTTAATTTCCTGGAGTTGGGTTCCTCCAATTGCCAGATTGAAACTACAGCAAAAAGGGCACACAACAGGGATGCACTTGTAGTTGAACACTACAAGTAGGGAAGAACAGTCAGTATGAGTTCCTGGTTTCCATACTTACTGGTTTATAGTGCGGCCAGTTCTATAATATCTGATCTCTTGTGTTATGCAGATTAAGTGACACCGGCTTCTGCCGAAACAGTTCATCGGCCACATAACACCACTACACCTTCCACAAGTTCAGCTTTCATAAGAATCTGGCCTGACACAAGCATCCAGCCACCGTTAGGAATCCAATGTCATACAAGTATCTTCCACAGTTTCCAGTCTAATATCTGGAATGTATGGGGTAGGCATCAGGGATGCAGTTGTGAATCACTGATCACAACAAGTCAGTGTGAGTGCTGCCTGTGTAGGCATGTTGAGTCTCCTTAATTTCCTGGAGTTGGGTTCCTCCAATTGCCAGATTGAAACTACAGCAAAAAGGGCACACAACAGGGATGCACTTGTAGTTGAACACTACAAGTAGGGAAGAACAGTCAGTATGAGTTTCTGGTTTCCATACTTACTGGTTTATAGTGCGTCCAGTTCTATGATATCTGATCTCTTGTGTTATGCAGATTAAGTGACACTGGCTTCTGCCGAAACAGTTCATCGGCCACATAACACCACTACACCTTCCACAAGTTCAGCTTTCATAAGAATCTGGCCTGACACAAGCATCCAGCCACCGTTAGTAATCCAATGTCATACAAGTATCTTCCGCAGTTTCCAGTCTAATATCTGGAATGTATGGGGTAGGCATCAGGGATGCAGTTGTGAATCGCTGATCACAACAAGTCAGTGTGAGTGCTGCCTGTGTAGGCATGTTGAGTCTCCTTAATTTCCTGGTGTTGGGTTCCTGCAATTGCCAGATTGAAACTACAGCAAAAAGGGCACGCAACAGGGATGCACTTGTAGTTGAACACTACAAATAAGCAAGAAGAGTTAGTATGTCTTGAGTAAAATGGTTTCCATACTTACAGGTTAATAGTGCGGCTAATTCTATGATATTTGATCTCTTGTGTTATGCAGATTAAGTGACACCGGCTTCTGCCGAAACAGTTCATCAGCCACATAACACCACTACACCTTCCACAAGTTTAGCTTTCATTGGAATCTGGCCTGACACAAGCATCCAGCTGACAATAAATAATAATTAAAATTTGTGTAGTTCTTATCCAGTCCTGCACTAGGTGCTTCATACAAGCTTATGGAAAGAACCTAAACTAACATATAATATAGAAATAAAATTAATAATATCATATGCTTTCCTCAAAAGATAAGTCTGAAGTTGATATTTAAAAGTATATTAAGTAAAGGTCAGGTGCAAAAAAGGATAAAATATAATCACTTACTATCGAACTACAGCACTTTCAAAATCTGGAGGACAAATTAGCAGTGGCTTCCCCATTTCAGTTCTGTTTTCTACTTCCTTGCAGACCAGTTAGTTATCTGGAAATGACCTTCCTACTAACTTCAAGAAAAAATGTAAAAGATATATACAGATACATAACAGTTAAATTTAAATCAATGTGTACCAGCATAAAGTGGATTTTCTAAAGTAAAAATGAATTCTTCAGTGCCAATCAACTGCTGATGACGAACTTCTGTTTTTCAAGGATGTGTGCAGGAGCAATAATCATAACCATGGAGTTGAGTGGTGGATTCCTATGTTTGTCAGGTTGACACCAAAGCAAAAAGGGCAGGCATCAGGGATGCACTTGTAGTTGTACACTACAAGTAGGGAAGAACAGTTAGTATGAGTTAATGGTTTCCATACTTACTGGTTTATAGGTTGACCGGTTCTATGTTTGCTGATCTCTCGTGGCATGTAGATTATTAAGAGTGGGCTCTTTGAGACGATCTGAATGAGGATAAGTGGTCTGAGATCACTCGGATCATGATAGATCAAATGAATTGATCTACCATGATCCAAGTGTTCTGGGATCTCCGATCCTAGTAAATCCTTATCATCCCAAAGGTCAACCCACCCTAAGTGACACCGGTTTCTGTCGAAACAGAAATTCCTTTAGTATGCTGATGTCCAAGATTACTTTGACATGAGGTGTTTTACAAGGCAGGGTTGTTAGTCCTGCACTAAACCCCCAACCTGGAGGACCAGGGTGCTGTTTAGTCTGGCCCCTCTCCCCCAGACCAATCTGGCATGGTTGAACCTGCTAGGAGCATAAGCTCCCGCCGTCAAAGTTCTAGGGGTCATAAGGGCATGCAAGCCTCCCCGCCACGTCAAGGCACAGCACCAGGGGAGGAAAAGGCTTAATCCTTAAAAGCTTTACAGCCTTCCATGCTGATTTTGGATTAAGGTTAGAGAATCCAAGATCATCGAGTTACATGTATATCCTAAGTTTATGATAATGAACAACAATGTACAACAGTTCTCCTTCCTCTCTTAAGTTTATGGATGACAGAGTGTCCCAGCGACAACAAACAGCGTCTTATTATGTAAATAAATACAGTAGAAGCCTGGCAACTCAAACTGTGAGGGGAAACAAAAATCAGTTCAAGTTAGCGAGGGTTCGATTTACTGGGATTGATTGAATAATCAATTTGCCAAAATTGGAAATGGGACTTAGTTTGAGTTAGCAGGGAGTTTGAATTTTTGGTGTTCTACTATAATGAATAACCTCCTATTCATAACCTCATACATATATGATCTAAAGACAACATGCACTCTAGTAATATGAGCTTGATCTATTTTGCATTCGCCAGCTTTGATTGCTCATGAAAATTTATTGTGGTCTTGAATATTATTTTGATACTTTTGATATTTTCACTATACTTACTACAGCTGTAAAAAAATATTATGCTATGATCCATGTTGATAGTTCATCATTTATTACTCACACATCTTTAATTGTTTCCAGCTATAAAATAATAATCACCTGTATTAACATATCAACTAAAATCTCTTCTTAAAACACCCAAAAACAGCTGCAGTAGCTAACTAAAACCGCAAAAGGAGCTTAGAAACAATAAAAAAAGCTGAAATGCATGCACATAGCAGTTCCTCAAATAGGCTGGAGGCAAAGCTTAATCTAACCTATATCAGCATTGGGGCTCTACAGGTGTTAAATTCTTACACCTTTTTTTCACTTCAACTGTACCTTTCTTGTACCTTGCACATTTCTGAAACCGTTGAATATATATGGACAAAATTAAAATCTGATGCTACAATCATTGTACATTATACTTGGAACTATAACTCCTTTTATTTCCCATATTTCATACCTATGGAAAGGAAAATGTGTCAACAAAAAATTAAAGTAAATTCCATTGTAACTGTGTCAGTAGCCGTTGACTAACTACTGTATCTTGACTTGGGCATTGGAGAAAGAGGAAACGACATGCAAGTTTGTCTCAAGAATGTTCATAATTAACATATTTTTCATTTAACTGCTGCTTGGTTAGCTCAGTTAGAAGAGGGCCGGTCTGCTGACCAGGAGGTCACAGATTCAGCCCCCGGCCGGACTAACACTTGGGGTCTTTAAATGACTGAGAAAAAGCGCAACCTTTGTAATGACATCTTCAAATGGTTAGACTTTCTAGTCTTCTCTGATAAGGACGATAAACCGTAACTCCTGTTCCCACAGCACTTTCACTGATTTGTTCTTGTGGGACTTAAAGAACACCCACATCACTATTTGAAAAGAGTAGGGGTCGTAGACCCTGGTGGCATGGCCAACCTTTATGGGTGGGATTGGGTAGGGATGGCACCTGCATGGAACCAGAATCCTATTAGGCACTGTCCCTCTGGGCAGGCACGTGTTCAGAATAACTGGTAAATAAATATGGTGGAACCCTGATTTAACAAAGTCCTTGATACAACCACTATTGCGCAGGCTAGAGAATTATTTTAATTAATGACCGCTTTTTATAATTTTATTCATTTTTTATCCAGCGTGCAAAGAAAGTCGTGTCCGACAGCCCGGGGCTAGTGGATTTTGCGATCGGGCTAGTGAATTCTGTGCTCAACTTGCCCGACGGGCAAGTGAAGATTTTTCGGAGAAGTAAAATTACAGAAGTAGCGTGAGACAAAATGTTTTAAATTCCTGATAAATTTCCTGCGGACCGAAGTGAAATCTGCATAAACAAGACGAAGTATCACATTACATGTCAGATGAGACATATTGAGATCCCGGGCGTAAAGGAAAAGCAGATATTGAAAAAACTTTATAGGTAAATGACTTTTGGGCTAGTAGAGCTTCCAAGGTATTTTTATTATTTTTTTGCAGCAGGCATGAAGTACAGGTCACTTTTCCAAAGGTGACGGTTAAGGTCACCACGTTAGAGATAAATAAACAGCAAGTGTCTCCTAGCCCTAACCTCCTAACAAAATACTCTATTAGATCGAGGGGAATCTGTGTAGCTTGGTACGTGTAGTTTATTGATGGAGCAGTGACCTCTACTCTTGACCCGTGGAATGTGACCAGTACTTTAGACCCAGCAACAACTTTGACTTGGTTGGTCAGGGGAAGCTTAGGCAACTGCCACTTTGAAGGCAGCTACAGAAACACAAAAAAGTGTATTTGTGTTCTTTTATTTTGCTTTGCTCAACAAGTAAAAATGTGGATGAACTTTTTGGGAGCTCAAGCAAGGCTCGAAATTAAAAAAACCCTCAGGTCGCCTTTTGGTGACCAACTGAAGAAATATAGTCACCAGATGCAAATTTTTAGTCTCCAGTTTGTATGATGTAAATGATGCAGCTCATAGTCAGGGCTTCTGAGTTTAAGCGTCGTCGCAGAGCCGCAAATTCACAAAAACACGCAAAATGCTGCGAAATTCGGTAGAAATCTTATCAAATACATACATGTCTGTACAACATATTTGAAATTTTTCTCAGCTCTTGGGGTTATTTACTTGCTGTAAACTTGTAAATTTATCTTGAAACCTCGTCACTGAAACATGCAAACAAAGTCCCGAAACTCGGAAACTACCAGGCGTAGATTATGTTGCAAAAAACTGGGCACTAACAATGATGTTAAAAGGCTTTGCCATTGGTTCAGTTCTGGAGCGAATTATGTATTGTTGTTGAAAGAGCAAATGATGACCTCTGTTAGAAAAACATTAAAAACGCTGGTCTGGTCAGCGCAAAACCGATCGATCTCTAACCAAGTTTTCCCTGAAAAATAACCACAAAATCAGCCTGTTTGACAGATTGATTTTTGGCTAAGTTTGCCCTAAAATTCCTGCGAAATTGGTCGATTTTTCAGCGAATTTGCCCCTAAAAATCCCGCGAAATTTGACTTTTTTTCCGCGACCAATCAGAAGCCCTGCATAGTATGGTGCGATCCATGAGATTTGAAAATATCGTGGATAGAAGTCGGTATAAATTTGGAGGTAAACTGGCCTTGTTTATGCGATTTGGCACATTTTTTATGATGAAAGCAAAGAAGGATAAGATGAAATGTTTCTCTTAACTTCACTCTTTTAATTTAAATCTCAATCATAGAGAAATCTGGTTGCCATTTTGGTGACCAAACTAGAATTTTTAGTCACCAAGGAGAAAATGTTAGTTGCATTGGCGACCGTATCAGTCGCAATTTCAAGCCCTGTCAAGGGAGAACCTGCAATCATTAGGAAAATTCTAACAATAGTCATGAAATGGATGTCAAAGAAATGAATGCAAATTAATGTGTGGTAAACATGCAGAGCTACTCCTTTACCATAGTCCAAGTTGTTTTTTGGATGTTCTCATTGTCATTGTGGTTCCCTGCTAGCAGAAGCTTCTTTTCCATGATATTCAGAGGTCAGAAGGAAAAATACCTCTGCCATGCCAAGCCATCACACAAAAATTTTAACACATGACCAAGTTTGAAGTTACAAGGCAATGACAGGCTAAAACACAACTCATAAGCTTGTGACAGTGTGAAACATGACCTTGGAGGTTTTCCTTCCTTTCTTTTTTACATACAAATGTTATGCAGTGCATGGAGTACAGGTGCTAGAAGCATCTAAACTTCAACAGAAATTTTTTTTGCTGTCACAAGTATTTTAGAGTTCCCAAAGTTGGTCTGTTTTATGCATTTTGTGGTTTGTTCAGTCTGAGGGCCAGGTTTGATCTCAGATGCAGTTTAGCACTTATGACCTCTGTTAGAAGTTTGTTTCTCTGGTTTTCTCCAGAGTACTTGGCAGAACAGCTACATGCATTTTTTGCCCCTGAATGTGATGATTTTCATTTCCTGCGCTGTTTTGACTCCAGCTGCGTCACACGGCATGATTCTAGAATACCCATCTAGTAAAGCTTTCATCTTCAAAACATACTCCCGAAGTCCTACAGTTGTTCGATTTTTCGATTCATGGTTAACATGTGGTAGCACGTGAACAAGAAAGAATACAGCAAGAATGCCAGGGAAAATAGGGCTCTGGTAACAGTGCACGAAGAATATACCTCGTTCTATAATCATAAAATTTCGATCAGGCAAAAATTAGTTTAGAATATACATACAGAATAAAAGCTTCATATCAACTTTGGGACCTCAGGAATACAATGTAGCTGATTTCAGGACTTCAAAGTAGCCGAGTATTTTGAAATCCCCTAAAATCACTTTCCCCAAGCTATTAATTGCAGTTTGCCAGCTACGCCAACTATTGTGTTGTTAGTCAGTCAACCGCTGTTCTGGAAAAAATAATATGAATTGTAAACTAGAGCCTCACAGCAAATGATTTTACTAACAAATTTTGGGGGAAATAACTGTGCTTGAATTTCTCCAGACATTTGCTCTAGATTTTCGATACATTTGTCTGCAATTTTTCCCGGGAAATTTTAATCCGCAGGAAGAGAAATTTTTAAAGATAAATGTATAGAATATTTTAAAAAGGGGTTCTAGCGCATGTTCCTGCATTTGTCGTCCTTAAATTTCCTCCGTAAAATCGTTAGGAGTGAAGATTTAGTTCACAATTCATTTTTTTTGTTTTTTCAGAACAGCCGTTTCACGGAAATTATTCGACATAAGATTTTCATACAAACTCTGTATTCTCACGCGGTTACCTACTCGTCAAGATGACTTCCAAAACCGTGACAAGGTCTGTTGCAGATACGCAGATCTATTCAATGCTCGCAATGTTAGTTAAAGCTCATGTTCAATACTAATACCTACCTGGTGTTTGTAGCTGGCCTCCCTTTCTCAATGCATGGAGTTGCCAAGTTTGCTCACAGGAGAAAGGAAACAGCCAAGCATGGAGTCATGTTCAACAAACTGTGATTCGTCTTGTCGGTGTTCTAAAATTGATGGTGAAGACAAATTAGATAGTTCCTCGAAGAAACCAAAACTCAAAACATCCAAGTGAGTACTTTCAAAAGATTCATAGTACCATGTTTATTTTACATGTCTTACCGTTGCATGTTGTGCGATAAAACAGCCCGAGTCCGATGAACGAAAGAACACGGAGTTTCGAATCATATGGCGCGTTGCGCGGCAACTAAGCTAACCGCGTGATAACGAGGCAGAGCGAGAGGACCTTGGAAAAACGGAAATGACAACTAAAAAGTCAAATTAAATTTTTGTTGGACGCATAGACGGCGAAAATGAAAATTATCTTCCAACAAGCTCATTCTCTCTTGCTTCCAACTTTTCATCGACTTATCCAAAAAATTTACACATTGTACACTCATTCCAATCTGGCTAATGGTGCGACTTTTCTTGGAAGGGGTGAAAATCGCGCGAGGAAGGGTTAAAGACGTTCACATCAGAAACACAGTTTTTAATACAGTGTTACTGTCTTCTTCGATAGTCAACAGGAGTGAACATTTTACCTGATTTTTAATTCGGTGGGGGGTCAAATTGCGGAACCGAAGCGCTATGAAGTCGAATTTGAACAGGGAATGACGGACAGACTTCGAATTCGATCAAGGGGGTCCCATTCTACAGTGGGAAAATTTGGAAAGTCGGTTAGCCACAGCTTTTAAGACTCTTGTCTTCGACAAACTTACAAGTAACGGGTGAGGCGGCAAAAGTCCGATCAACGTCTGATAGAACTTACCCTAGTCTCACCACCACTGAGCGGCGAGACGCGCAAAGAGCGAAGTTCTGTAAGTACGTGATTCAAGATCATTGAACTCTGACAACTACCCGATCACTGCTGCTGAATGTCTGAACCCTGAACGTCGTCAAAAGTATTTTCCCAATCGGACCTTATTCGCGTTATTTTCAACTTTTTCACGGGACGTGGAACAAACATTTTGAGAAGCAGTAAGCTATGCGTAATAAAAGATACTGAAAGCTATCCAAAACTATCAAGTACTGACTCTTGACTCGCAATCCCCTCTGAGTGCGTGTGGGGACGGTGTCGGTGTATCACGTGCTTGTCTTTCACTTTGCCCTGATATGCATCCAAATTTTAACCCGGGACAAATAAAATTTGACCTGGGTAAAAAACAGGTCCTAACACCTTGGACCAAAGTACGTGTTTTTCCGACTTATTTCCTTTCTAGTGTGTTCTACTGGGGAATTACGGCCAAATCGGTTTTCTTGATCTTCACAGAAAAGCAAATACATCTATGATTAATCTTGTAAAATCCTTTTTATACCAGTCGAAGTTCTTATGGCGGCTCTCTCTTTCTGCAACAGAAACGGCCACAAAATTGTGAATACGAACGAAGTTCAAACTGACGTCTTCACTGTACCTTGTTCGCTTTATTTTTTGAACATCTTGTTCTGAACAGTTGGTGGACATTGGTTTCCTTTTTGTTAACTCTATTATAATTGCGTTACTTGTCGATGCGCTATTATTAGCATTTCTTATAAATAAACTGTAAATCTTCAACCCTTTCCGGTAAACACAGCGACCATGGTCTTAGTCTCCAAAGAGTTGATCCACTGAAGTAGAGTTTCTACCGTATACGAAAAAGTCAGCTCTTTTTAAAAAACACGACCGTCAATTTACGCCATAAAAAATGCAGAATTAGATTTGATCAGTCACAAGATATTTTTGGATTTAAGATATGTTTCGATTTTTTTCAGGGACTTTAAATGTTGTTTTATAGAAACTATGAGAAACAAATAAAAGATACTAAACAGTTATAGAGGGTCTGCCATGATTGTGTTTTTCACAGAGCTCGCTCAATTCCTGGGCCAGGAGCCGCTGGGCTCCGAGAATTCTGCTGCATTTGTCTGGAATCCACGCTAATCTGACGCTAATAAAGAATAAACGTACTAAACCACTCTTACGGAAGCACAACCACGCTTCGCTTGTGAAATTGTTGTTTTGACTATGTTTGAAAAATAAAATAAAAAACAGGAGATCGAGAGAAATTTTAAAAGGAAAATAGTACTTTCAGTTTCAAAGACACGTTCTTCTTTTAAATCCATAACGATATGGTCGTCTTTTACAGCTTCGATTGTAAGAATGAAGTAGCGCGTTGTTTGAATAAATAAATATATTTTGACCTTTATATATATCCCGTTTACCGCAGGTGGTTTGAAGCTTACGGATAAAATGTAAGAATTCAAAATCTCCGATAAATATTGGACATCAGAGGATCGGCGGATATTTTGAACAAGATTTGTCAGGAATTTTAATTTACACGAGTGTTTTTTTTTTTTTTTTGACTTTGTGGGGATGTAACTTTCCTCTCCCAAGTAACTCCCAAATCGAAACAAGGTAGAACCTCGGACACGATCATTACGATTATTACTGTTTTAAATTTAAAATCTGATACTGAGACAAGATTTTATTGATCCAGGCCTTCTATAAAAGATCCGGCGAACCCTCACTGCTTTGTCGTTGTGGTTTTGCCCTCACAAGTGTTTCTATTACGAAAGTCGTATGGCGTGACAGACAACTTGAACACGCCACCTATACGCCCCACCAACGCCTAGCCAGCGCCCCTTTCTCTTGTCTATAAACCAATCAAAATTACGTATTACATCACGCCTTGTTCGCGCATTGAATTTCAACAAACAAAAACTACCCTTCAAACAGGGCAACAATTATGTATTTTGGCGTTCGAATACTGTTAATTTATATAAGCTGTTACCAAAGAAGAGATGGAATTGCTTAACGAATAGAAAAGGTGACATTTTACTTGAAATCGGGGGACAATAAGTTTGATGTTTTGTGTGCATAGCAAATGAGGGAGTCGAACCATTGCTGTTTCACATGCACAGCACGTGTACAGCAACAATGCCATCTCAGGCCACAGTCGTGAAAAACAAATGTCACGTTCGCCAGAAAAGATCATGACAAAAGGCCGCAGGGATGCATTTTAAGGACGTTGATTGCAGCCGTACGTCTCAGAAATATCTGGATGTCCTTCAGGTTTGAGTAGTGAGGAGAAGATAAATTACTGAGTGAATATTACACAGAGCGAAAACCCTCGCTTTGCACCTGTCAAAGGGACAAGAGTGGTAAACAGAAGCTTATCATATTCAATGGAGTCGAGACGGTTAAAATCTGTAGAGCACTCTTTCCTCGCTGTGATGGAACAGTTTTTGCAAACGGTGGATTTGATGGATCATACGGTCCTGATTCCCATGAAGTTGATCGATCTGCCCGTAAAGGATCTTATGCCTGCGAAAGGTTCCGCCGCCGATTCGTTTCTGCAAAACAATATGAACATGAGGGCATTCTATTTAATGGTGAAAGCGATGCGAATTAAATTGTCGCTTGGACATAGCCATTACAGCGAAGATGAAGAGAGCCTTGTTCCGCTAGAACGGGAAATTCGAGAATCTTGTCACCGTTTAAATCAGCTCGCCTTGGTCGCCAGGTACATCAAAACTTCGACGCTAAATCTGGGCCCGAACGACGAGCTTCCCTCTTTTCAAAATTTTAAAAACAAAACTCTCCTTGCTGCTGAAAATTGTCTTCTCGGCGCGTTGAAGAAATTTGTCGATGAGGTGGAATCCTTGGAGAAGTCAGTCCTTTTTCCTTGCCTGTTGAAAGATCACCGAGTTAGCGAGCAGATGCCGCAGTTTAACGAAGGGATCCAAACTCTGTACGATGTTTTCGCTTTGCTCAAGACCCTGCGAGCGGAACTGCTGTCAGGATCGCGGAATTTCGAGCTGCCAGATGCCAAACTGCAACAGAAGTTGTCCGAACTGCTTCAGACTTTTTCTCGATATACTGTCATGGCCAGAAACCTCACTGCCCGCTACGAAGAAGAGGTGCGATGTTCTTGATTTCGTTTCTTGCGAGAGGAACGAGCAAGATACAGTGGGGTGAACTTTATTAATACAATGCTATGAAATGCCTACCTTCCACAGTAGGTTTAAATAAAGTGTCTGTAAATATTATGTGTAAAATTTCTAAGAAAATGAGTACTTTGTACTTTACTTCTCGCTTTACTTGTACAAAAAAGACTGATTGAGTTATGCATGTTAATTTCATGGAAAGAAAGCCAAGTTTATGTCAACGCCTGAAGGGCAATAAATCCGCTTATTATTCATTTGCAATAAATGGTGAGGCAATTATCATCAAGGAATAAAAATTTGTGCATCGCATTTAAGTTGTAGTTTTCTATTGAATTTGTCTTTGTTGGGTTAAAGTAAGACTTTTGAAATTTCATTTTTGAAGCGTGTTATTTCCGTATGCGGCGCTTTATTCTTTAGAATTTGCACTGCTTGACATCGTCAAAAACAAGTTCATTTTATGGCCGTAGGCGGAAATTCTAAAAATGGGCGAAAGGGCAGTTACGTAATATCTATAAACATATTTTGGAGGAACGTGGAGGAAGCTGCTATTCTAGCGTTTTCTGAGCGCAAAGCAAACACCCTTCAAAGCATTCATTTTGTTTCGACATATATTGGTCTGAGAGCTTCTTGCTCACGTTTTGCCATTATTTCTTAAACTTCTTCTAGAGTAACCTTTTATTAAAGGGGATGAAAGTCGTGCGGGCAAAATTCAAAGTGGTCAAAGATTACGCCGAAATTTGCACCGAGTCCGAAGTGGAAAAGAACTAGGTGATGACAAATCCAATTTTGAGATAAATCAAACTTATTTTCCTTTACTTTCTTCTTTTTCAATGACATGCAGGTAGGCATTCCCTAATATTCAATTGTACTTAAAAGTTTGAGTAGCTGAACTAGACGTACATGCCGCTAGTTTACAATCGGCCGTGACTTCCGGATTGGAAAAAAATATATATCCCTTGAAGTAGTAAAACACCCAATTTTTCTAAATCCCTGACCAAAATCAACGCGAAAGGAAACGTCCAAAGTACTGTAGAAGTAAGGAAATAACATTTGTTTGGCTGGACGTCTGCCGAAACTAACTGGTACTTTACAATCATGAGCGAGACTGCGATGAACACGTGCCAAACAAAAGTTTAGGTCTGCATGGCTATCACATGCCCCGGAAGTAGACTCGGTACGCTCAACCTTTATTCAACCCTTCAAAATTTCTAGTCTTCCAATAGGGGTGCCGTCACGTCTCCTTAATAACAATAATGGTAATAACAAAATCTCCTATAAAAGATAAAATGGTTTAAAAAAACATTCATAGCATGCACTACAGGGCAGGCAGGAGCCAATAAACGCCTTTCACCAGTTCACAGACAAGTCTATTTATAGTTACATTTCCGGAACTGATCTTTGGCCCAATTTCCCCTAAGGAATCCCCTCCCTTATTCCCTTCCTCCAAATCCCTTACCCCTTTCGACGTCTGCTACACAAACGAACTTTATACGCGTAGGTAGCCTGCGTGGGGCCGGTTATTATTTTTTTTATAGATTTATTCATTCGCCCTGAAAAAGACCGGAACTACGCAGGCTAGCTATGGTAAACTGATCTGAACCAGGAGGCCACCGTAATCAGCTCCGGTCTGAGCTACCGTAAAATTCCGAAAACAAGCCCCGGGGCTTATATTTTTCAAAGGCCCTTTTTGAGGGGCTTATATACGGAGGGTAATTTGCGTCTCAAAATTGATTGGGCTAGCCTTATAGTTAGAAGTAAATCTGACTGTTTTTGCTTTGTTTTACGTTGTCTTTGGGGGCAATTTTCCAAGTACAAGCTGTGTCAGGAACTTTTATGTTAATCTTGTTGTTTTTCCGTACAGTAATTAATTCGCTGCGATTCAAGGTTGTTGAACCTTCAGTACAGTTTTGAGCCAGCGGTTTTTGCCATTTACACCCATCATCCCTAGCGCGGATGGAAGGACCATTTGGTCGTCACTTGTTTCCATCCGCCAAACTGACGTGACGTCATCTGATCTCCGGTGAACATCTTCGGTTTACGCGTCGGCTTCTTATCGTAAAAACAAATATGGCGGCCACTGTCTGGTCTAGACTGATATATGCTTGTCAGTATACCACTCAAACTAGCGAATGAAGTGAGATTATGTTTGCCAGGATTTACCTAACCGATCTACCTTGTGTTGTTTGGTTAAAAGGCAAATCTTAAGAGAAGGTAGGCCCGAGAAGGTATGATGCGAAAGCTACTATTGACATTTATAGTTTACGTTCAGAAAGTGGCAAGGAAAGACTTAAGCTTAAATTACTTTCTATCGAGCTCACTTCTAAAAGCATTCATATGGAGAGTATTCTATATAGAAAAAGATATTTCTGGTTTATCAGCTTAATTCTCAAGCGACGTCATTTTGGTGGATGGACAAGGTTCCATCTATCAAACTGACGTGACAAGTGTTGAAATTAACAAACCTCACTATCATTGTGTCGTTACAGAGTTTTCATTCAAATAGTCTATGGCATTACACGCCCAATTACTGCAGATTCTGTTAATTTTTCATTTATTTGGAGCTACATGTAATAACAAACTTACACTTTAAGTACTGACTGCATTTATTTCGCTATTAAGTTTAGTCAGGGGCACCCAACGACAACTTTTGGAAAATAATAAATATCTGTTCAGAAGACGATTTGAGATCTAGAATTTTCGGAACATTTGTTGTAAAAGTCCTTGCTTCCCTGCCTCTCCTAGGATTTTCTAACATCTAAAAAATGGTATAATTGCCAATTTTTAACTGATTTTTACGCTAAAAAGGTCATCTAGAATTTTCGGGAGCCTTTTTTCTGGCTGAAATTTTCGAAAAGGTAAGTTATAAGCGTTGACAGGCTAAACACGCCTCATAAGCTCGTGATAATGTGAAACGTGACCTTGAGAGTCTGCTTGAACAGTGGTTCTCTTTCTTTTTGTCTCTCTCGCGAAGGTTACTAGCACTACACAGTGCATGACTTGTAGCATTCTAAACTTTGACTGAGTAAATCTTGTTTTTGCCGCACTAAGTCTTATGTTAAGAGGTCATGAAATAAGTTTGTTACATGCATACTGAGTAATCATTTCCTGTGGTTTATGCTTCTGTAGGTGTCCCTGATAGGATTTGATTTCACATGCAGTTGTAAAGTGTTTTATATCCTTTGACCTCTGTTTACTACGGCTGAATAAAGATTTTAGTTTTTTTGGATTTCTCCGAAATGACTGTGTCTGATTAACTACATGCATGCATGCAAGTTTCTTTGTCCGTGAATGTGATTATTTCCTGCCATATCAGTATGACTCTGGGCCCAGCTCGATAGTGTGGTTTGCAGGATTTTGAATTTCCACGGATAGTGCGATCTTCAGACTGTAGCTTAAAGTAAGCTACACCAAGTTTGGAGAAATATATTGTGCGTCAGTCAAGATAATTCTCTTAGCGCTCACACAGTTCATTTAGTTTTTCTTAACATAAGTGAGTCTTTGAACTGGAGTGCGATGTCTTGTTGTTCCTTCGTAGGTATTTACTTAAGTTTTTGCTTAACATTCGTCTATGCGACTGTTATGAATTCTTAAGCAAGACTGCAGTTTTGGAACTATAGCCTTCCTCGTCAGTTGCTACTATGCTAAAGTCTTAGGTACAGAAGATAAAGCACTATGATGGATATACTGATACCTCGTATGGCATCAACCTAAGCTTGACTTTAAGGTTTCGCCCTCTAGGAAGTATCCAGATTTGTAAGTGAATACCTAAAGTCATAATTAATTTGGCCTGGTTTTCCAGTCACTAGGGAGGATCAAGGTTAACTTACAATTTTATAGAAATTGTTACTTATTCCTTCAAAATCTTGTTTGCCCACATGTACTTGAATACTTGAATGGCAAGCTGTAAAAATGATTTTCTTTGCACCCTGCTTGAATGTACAAGTCTTTATTTACATTTAGTTTCACACTTTGAGAATATTGGCCCAATGTTGATTCATCCGTACCTGTGAATGTGTTCTCAATTGCATGGATCTCTTCATGACAAAAGTCAGTCATGAAAAATTGGGGCTTCCAGCTGGCATTCCAATCATGGAAGATCCCTAGTGCTTCCTGTATGGAGGCTGTAGTTTCCCGTTGATTTATGAAAGACCCCACAACTATGTAATTTACATTTGTCTTTACCACTAGGAAAAATAGAGGGAGCTCATATCTCATTGTCTTGTAGGTTGCATTAAGCAGGGTGATCTCATTTCCGTAACAGATCATGAGTTGCTTTTGCCAGGCTGTTTGATGAGCAAACAAAAGATCATCTCACACACAATTTTGATCTGTTTCCTCATTGTTCATGCTTTCAGAAGCTGTTGATGAGGCTGATAGGGCACAGGGTCTAAAATAGAAAGAGCCTTGTGGGTTCTCCTGACACCAATTTTCAATTTTCTTTTCAAGGTTTTCCTGATCAGATTTGGACAGGATTTTTTTGACTGATGCCTGATACATGTGGTTCCTGATGTCCACATCTGTTGGATAATAGCGCCTGTTTGTTGATGCTGGTGGAGATTGCCCTGGAAGTAGTTCAGTTTTTACGAATTGCCTAAGATGTCTTAACATTTTGTCCACAGTTTTCACACCTTCGGCGATGTCGATGGGCTGCAGAATGCCACCAATCTGGCTGTTTGATACATGAGGAGAAAAATGAAAATGGAATTACATGTTTGACAGAAATATTTTGACAGCCATGCTGATAGTTGTAGGCACTGCTGGTACAATGTACACTTACATGTAATGAATGAAATGTCACTTCTGTCAACAACAACATTCAAAAAACAAATTATTTGGATAGAATAGCAACAAATCAGTTGAAATAATAATTCCTAGACAATTTTGTTTATTTTTTATCAGCTTCTATTTTAGTCCTAGACACTACTTGGACCTTTTTTCATGATCATTACTTCATTTACAGACCTAGGCTATGATTGTTAACACTACATAGCATGTAGCCACCCATACACCTGTTGTACTTTGTGACCTAGCCTTTGAGTGGAAGGTCTGACTTGACTTTCTTTCACATGCCTTCTTGCCTTTTCATAGGAAAGTAATACCTGTCCGAAACTATAATTACCATAATGATTTATACATGAAAAACTAGAAGGTTTATATGAAAATGACTCAACTCTTGTCCCACCCATTCAAAGTGTTTTTCCTTAAGCCTTCAACTATTACTCAAACAAAAAGAGCCAAAAACAAAAGTTAATATTATTGTTCTCAAGTTAAGGTAGTGTCCCAGTTCTTTCCATTGACATCAACAGACCTCTCCAGTGATGTGATCTTTGTGTTCATCCTCCTTTGGTAATTGGATATAAATTCTGCGTTCCACTTGGGGTTTCTGTCCGCTGGTTATATCAGTCTTCAGCTTTTTGGACATGTCCCTTCTTAGTCTTTCTGTGTCATCCCTGATCTAATAGAGTTAAAAGACAGTAATAAGTTATGAAATGAAGGGATGTATTTTACTGAGCGGAAGTATAATGTCAATTGGTATTATCACTATTGTGATGGTGGTTTTGCACCTTGTAATTGCAATACTTTATGACTTTTGATAAACAAATACTTGCAGGGCAGCCAAACTTCATTGTGTCTTGAGGTAGAAACCTCCTCCTTTTGAATGAGTGATCATCAACCTGTAGTTAGAAGATTAATATTATAGATTCCTTACAGTTTAGTGCTAAAAGCACCAAAAAGGCTGTGGCTGTGAAATAAAAATGCAGATATTTTTTAGTCATAACCAACATACCTTCTCTTCAGAATGTCTCGCTTTAAATGACTTTTTCCTGTCTGGTCCATGTTGGCAGTCAAATACCTTGGTGCCAATTATACTGAATGGTACTCCATCAAATGGAATTTTGTTATCTTTGAAATAGACTTTTCTTTGCTTGGCAAAGGGATCTGTGTCATAGAAACAAGGAAAGTCTGTATTATGTTTATTAGGGCTGTACTCTAGCAGTCCTCAGAGGCCCCTGGTGACTTACTGTTGCTTTTCGGCAAGAAAGCAATCTTAGTTTTTGCCCAAAATTACTATGCTGAGCAGCCAGAATGTCAAAGGGTTAGTGTTTTGGGCTCCCCAAATTTTTTTTCTTAGAGCATAGCCTTGTTTATTATAATTTTGAATGTAACCTGGTATGCAACCTACCCCACAGTCAAGCCAATGTATTACATGCACCCTTTGCAGATAGTACTCAGTCAACCATAGATTTAAAGATACCGTAAAATTCCGAAAATAAGCCCCTCCGTGTATAAGCCCCCCAAACTGGTAACGCAAAAAACCCTCTGTAAAATCGCCCCTCCAAATATAAGCCCCCCGGGGGCTTTTACTTGGAAAATTGCCCTCAAATACAAAATAAAACAAAGCAAAAACGGTAATTTACCTCCAACTATAAGGCTAGCCCAATCGATTTTGAAACGCAAATTTCCCTCCCGTATATAAGCCCCTCCGAATATAAGCCCCTCAAAAAGGGCTTTTCAAAAATATACGCCCCGGGCCTTATTTTCGGAATTTTACGGTATTTCATGTCTTTGATTCATAAATTGTTCATCCCATGAATACTACTGTGTTTAGAATATGCACATTCTACTCCAGCATATTTCCCCCCCCCCCACCCCCAACAAAAGAAAAATTTCTAAGATCACAGCATTGTTTATTATAATCTTTTGATTGTAATCTGGCGTGCAAGCTACACCACATTCTACTCCAGCACTCTTAACCCTATTATGTTACACTGCACTGCTAAAATCATAGCTGCTGATAACCAATCAGATTCAAGAATTTTTTTATGACCAACTTATTGTTTATGCACTTATCAACTGAAATCCCCCCTCCCCCACCCCCAGGACAGGGTGGGGATTTGACTTCATGTCAACTACAATGGTGATTAACCCACATGAGGGGGCACTTAAACTTTTAAAGCCCTCACCTACAGTCCTGTAGGAGAAAACTAAAACATGGCAAATCTTGAGAAATCCCCAGCCTCCAACGGCAAAACATGCTGTCAAATTTTATCAAACACCCTTTGTTCCCCCACCTTGGCCCGGGGGTGGGGGGGGGGGGGGGGGGTCGGCTTTCAGTTGATAAGTGCATAATTATTTTGTTGCTTCATAATTATCTTACCTCCAGCACCAAACATTTTGTCTGATTTAAAACAAGAGAATTTTGTTGTTGTTTCCAGTTCATATTGTCTTATTACAGTCATGGCTTCCTCAACTGATCCAACATAGCCAACAAACTTGTTCGTTGATCCTCTTAACTTGGCTTGCCAAGTACATACAGTAGCACTGTCTTTCTCACTTTCTAAATATATGCCTTCAGCTGTGCCGCTACCTTCTTGGGCATTTGCTGGCAAAGCCATAACAAACGACTTTTGCTGAGTACTATAAACCGAGCAGTCAACTTCCAGATCTCATACACCCGGAAACTTTATTATTTTCCTTTCGAAAATGCCCGCCAAACAACAATGCTTAGCGGGAAAATCTTCGGAATTCCGAGACAGGTTTTTGGTACATTATCGTCAATTTTCGTGCGCGTTCGCCTGTTATTGAACGTCAGTTTCATGGATGGAAAGATACGCTATCTGTCACGCCATCCATCAAACTGACGTTCTCCACTGTGGCAAGCTTTAAGGGTATAAAATAGCTTTACCCTTGTCCAATTTACCCTAAGTTTTCAAAGGTTTATTGAAAAAAATCAGGACCCTGCTTTATGTGCACAGAAAAACACAAATAATCTGCTGGACACACGTGGACCCACAAAAGATCATCCGCCATATTAGTTTTTACGATAGGAAGCCGGCGAGTAAACCGAAGATGTTCGCCGGAGATCAGATGACGTCACGTCAGTTTGGCGGATGGAAACAAGTGACGACCGGACCATTTGCTTTTGTAAGATGGCGTCGTTGTGTTATGGCGCCTGTATTTTCGTCCGAGATTTTCGTTAAGGTTTATCTTAGTTTACAAAGGACGGTGTCGGATGTTCAGAACGGCAGAGAACGAACAACAACGTATGTATGAACAATGTGAAATTTAATTTCTCTTGCTACTAGCATTTTCAATGTTGTTGACTTCGCATCATTACAAGGCGCATTTTGTAATTTTGTTACCCAGGTTTTACCTACATCTACTACAACTAGTTCTCTACGAATAAAATGGAGTTGAAACGTCTGTTGTGTGTGGATCGATGCCGTTACACAAGCCCCAGGGGGGCTTATATTTGGGGGGGCGATTTAACGGAGAGTTTTTTGCGTTACGAGTTTGGGGGGCTTATAGTTAGAGTTATAAATGGAGGGGCTTATTTTCGGAATTTTACGGTAATGCAGTACCGAGTTCGCCCCATATAAGGGAATCCGAGTTGCGGAATCCAGGAAATTTTTGTTTATGGAATCTGGGATCCTAGGTTTTGGAATCCGGAATACAGCTCAAGGAATCCGGAATCCCATCAACGACTGGAATCCAGAATCCAAGTTCTACTGACAGATACTGGAATCCGGAATCCACAGCGTGGAATCCAGAATCCAAGACTGTCCTGGATTGCTTTACGCAAGGCAAAAACGCCGCGTATTAACAGCGCCGGGTATAATTAAAAAGTTAGCCTGAGAACTTCAAAGACTGGCAGATTTTTCAGTCTTCGGAATGCTGATTTTTGGTCTTAATAATTCAGTCATCTTCATGATCATTACTTACATGCAGTCATTGATACTCAAGTAACAGCAAACCTATGGCCAGACAGGGGCGGATCCCGGATTCAACCTCGTCCCCAGGGCTTTTCCCTCAAAAAAAATTGGTGGGGCAGGAAAAGGCCCTGGCATCGGCTGGTCACGTGTCTCGGAAGTTGTCCCGGATTTTCTCAAAGACGGGGTTGTAAGTATCGATGAGAATTCAAGCAGGGCCAAGGGAATGGGGGAGGGGGAGGGAAGGTAGGCTTTGGTAGATTGTGCTAGCATAATTTTAAGCATAATTCAGCAAAACGAGCATTATTTTAAGCTTTTGTTTCAGTTTAGCACTGCTGGCATAATCCGAGCTTTTATGCGTTGAAAACAAAAAAACCCATCATAACTCAAGAATAATTCAGTTTGTATTTTATTTCTGTATTGGTTTTGGAAAATATTGAGGTCTGTGCTAAGGCCCATGGTCAAATATGGTCCGGCAGGCGGCAGAGGTCACCGTGTGCATAAGACTGAGACTCAGGCCACCACGCTTATGGCTCGGCGGCTCGGCCCCTCAGATGGCGTCGTCCTCGAGTACATCCACTTCCACCACTTCCAGGAGAGCTTTAATCTCTCGTGTTCCAAAAATTAATACCGGAAAGTACAAGGAAAGAGCAGATCCAAAGAACATAAGTCCTCGTGATCGAATCGAAGAATTCCCAGCGGAAAATTTGTGTCTTCGAGGTGGAAAACTGTTTTGCAATGGGTGTAAGGAGATATTGAGCTCTTAAAAGAGCATTCTCAAAAACCACTTGGCTTCCAAAAAACATGCCGCAGGCAAAGAGAAGTTAAAAGTGACAAAAAAGCGAGATCATGTGCGCACATATGTATTTGCCATGCTAAAGACTGTAAGACTGGAAGGTGGACTATATGAATGTTCATTAAAGTCAAAATTGATAGAGTTAAGCTACTGATGGTCTTTATTTTCCTTAAAATCAGTATAAAATCTAAGTACCATAATTTCGGTGACAGAGAGCATAATTTTCAGAAAGTAGCATAGTTTTGGCTTAATTTCTAAAAAATATGAGCACTGCTAAAAGCATAATATGCTTTTTTTCGAGCACAATCTATCAAAGCCTAAGGGAAGGGTCAGATGAAATTGAGGCACTATATTAACCCTCGGACGTACAATGGGGGAGTGGATGCCACCCCCCTAAGGTTTTCGTGAGTTTTCTCCTAGAGGATAAAACATCAGCACCTGATGTTTTCAGGAGCTGTTCGTTCATCCCTGGCGCGCATTTTGAGTCAAGTTCAGTGATAGTCAGTTTCTATGGTTAAGAGATATGACGTCATAAGTAGGAGGTGGTCAAGCCATTTTTGAGGGAAAGTAGATGTTTTTTCAACTTTTTTCAACAATAAAAGTAAATCTTGAGTCTCAGGTCATTCAAAGTGCTTATTTATGCGTTATTTTTCATGTCAAGCGCAAAAAATCACCATTTCTCGCGGTTTTAACCTGTTTTCTAATTCTTGGTAAAATTCAAGATGGCGACCATTGTTGGTGACGTCACAGGCCCCCAGCAGCGCCACCAACCATAAAATATACCTCATCTTGTAGAGGAGATCAAAGGCTTTCCACTGAAGGTAAAATCGTTTCGAAATACTGCAACATACCAAAAACTCTGGGGGGGTCCATCCACCCCCCCCCCGTACCGGGGTGGGGGTATGAATTTGCGTGTATTTCCGAGGGTTAAGAACCAAGAGTAGAGTGAGACAACGATAGTTCTTTGTCTCCTTTTACCTGCCTATTAATAAACAGACTCGCTGGAAAGAGCCCTCTTGGATGAAACTTCACAAAGGTTTGGAATATTTTGTCTACCTCGAATCTCTCGGAGTGCATGGCGATCACTGCGTGATCAGAGAGTCGCTCGGCTTCAGACAAACACATTGTTTGCCGAGAGCAGGTCTTGATTCGTTTCATTAGTGAAAACCATCGCTTAGCTCCTGCGTTTTGTGGTCGGTAGGGTGCAGGCAACGGCGATGGATCGTTGGGAAAGCATCTTCAACCGCTAACACCAAGTGCAAGCAAAAGTAGATGTGTGCAAAATCATCTCAGGCCCTTTCTCCCTTAAATGACGATCAGTCAATCACCTATCAGTTGCGCATAAAACATTAAGAATTCATAATATTATTTTTGGTATGAAAAAGGGACAGACATGGGTAGCCAGACATGGGTATAATTCCGCGGAAGTCTGCTCTAAATCGGTGTACATGTACTTTGACCCGAACGGGGTTTTTCGAGGGCTTTGTCTTACTATAAAAAGGCTATGTATTACACGAAGTACCGTATTTATTCAATTAGGCGCCCTGGGCTCTTATTAAACTTTTGGGCCTTGAGAGTGGGCGCTTTTTCGAGGCTGGGCGCTTATTAAATTTTCATTATTCTGAGCAAGAAGTAAGTTAATTTTCTAACAAAGCAGTGAATAATAACAAAACGTGAAGAAACTCGGTCTTCGGGGAAATCTCTTAGTAGCTTTGCACCTAGTCAATTTCTATCTCATTGTCAGTAAGATCATTAAGCGAACTCTCTGGTCTTGCCTCGTAGATGTCTCACAGCGTAACGTCTGCAAATTGGTCATACGATAAGAAGAAGATAGGGTAGTAAAGAAATAACAACCAACTCTTCTTGTCCACTTGAGGTTGTTATTGTTGTAGGGGTGGGAGGGGAGGGTTGTGGGTGGGGGTGGGCGCTTATTCGAGGCTGGGCGCTTATCAAATTTTCCTCCCAACAGGATGGGCGCTTATTCGAGGCGAGAGCTAATTTGAGGTTGGGCGCTTAATCGAATAAATACGGTATTTGTTCTAAACAAGGTTAAGGTTTCCAACCCTCAGCGGCTCACCTATGGAAGAGTTATCCCCGGGCTTGGTCCGTGGGGAAATAAACCTCTTACTTTTCCTCGGCGTAGAAGGAAATTTCCCGACGACGCAACACGTACATTGACCAAAATCAGGAGCCCGCCAGAATACATTTCACTTTTGCATTTCTTATTTAAATTTACCAATCAAACAGAGGTTTGCATCAATTGCTCCAATTTCAGGAAGAAAACAAGACTGAAAGATTTTGGTAGTTGACGTCATGGTGCAATTGTCCTATTACATACGGCTTACATACCGAGAGAAATAGAGGAGCAACGAGCTGAATAGTAAATTAAGCTGCATTTGATATACCACCCGACTTATGCCGGGGCTAATTATAACTCGACACACAGTTGCTTGTTTCACTGCACTCTATATCCGAAAAAGTAATTTGCATCTTTCTGAGCTGATGTTGTCACGGTGTCGTGCTTCATATAAAAGGCTTTTGTTTCTAAATGATTGACACTTCACTACAAAGGCGCGTCAGGGGCTGTAATACAATACTGCTCTGTTATTGGTTCGAAGGGTCTTTGATTCCGAGAAAAGCTAAAGATAGAAACGTCACAAGACTTGATTGTTGAGTGTAGACTAGACTCCGGAACACAAAAGGTCATTTCTCTGTTATTTTGAAGAAGACATGGATCTCAAAACTCTATTTCACAATCTTCGCGAAGAAGTGTCTTGTTCGGTGTGTTCGGACTTGTTCACAGATCCTAAACAACTCTCCTGTCTGCACAGTTTTTGCTTGAAATGTGTGAATCAGTGGTACGAGACGTGCGGCGGCGGAGACGCCATTAAATGCCCGAAATGCCAAATGTTAAGCAGAATACCAGCAAGCGGTGATCTTAAAGATCTTCCAACAAGCTTTTATTTGAACGGCTTTATCGATGTTCTTGCCATCAAAGAATGCAAGAACACTCAACTAACATGCGGAAACTGTGACAAGAAGAGCTCGGAAGCGTCGTATTGTTTCCAATGTTCCATATTTTATTGTGAAGAATGTTTGATGTTTCATAGCAAAATGCGAGACAAAACGGGACACCGTGCTTTGGCAGTAAAAGAATTCCAAGATAAGGACTTTGAGGATGTATTGAAGCGACCAGTATTTTGTTCAAGACAAGGACATCAGAAAGAAGAGCTCAAATACTACTGTAATGGATGCGAAACAGCTCTTTGCCAAACGTGCGTCATTTTGGATCACGGAGGTCATGTTTTGAAATTGATCGAAGAAGAAGCCGAAACCAAAAGACTTGAGATCAAATCTGTAATCGAATCGCAAAGACAAAATTTAGAAGCAAAAATGAACATAGTAAGTCAACTGGATGAAGACTGTGCTAAAGTTTTTCAACAAAGCGAAGTATTAAAAAGAGACGTTCAAAGGTTTGCTGATCACTTGATCAAAACAATTCAAGCAAAAATGCAAAATATAATCACTACAGTGGAAGGCCGAACTAAGAAGTCCATTGAAAGTTTGACAGCAAAAAGGAACGAGATTCAGCAACAAATTAATGGTATTGAATCATCGCTAGAAGAAGCTGATAAACTCTTTCAGAGAAGTACCAACGCTGAGGTTGTTCAGCTTAAAAAAACATTGCAAACAATTTTTGAGAGGGTGGATCAGCGAGAGGTTATCGCTCGTGACCCTGAAACTCAAAAAGCTTTAGTGTTCATTAAAAATCAGAAAATGCTTGATGTTGTGAACGGAGAAGAAATCGGATCCTTGAAGGACCCTAAAATAACAATATCAAGCGAATCTGTGGCTGAAGGTGAAGGACTGAAAGAAGGAACTGTAGCGCGTAAAGCTCAATTCAATTTGATTACAAAGAACGCAGAGAGAAAGCAGTGGTATGATGAACAGAACCGTGTAACGATAGAGATCAAGGACGAGCAAGGACAAGAATGCGTGACGGAAGTGAAAGTAGAGGATATTAAAGATGGTACCTACAATGTTAGTTTTTATCCCAGAGTTCAAGGTATCTTAAAATTGTACGTTAAAGTAAATGAGGAACATATTCGTGGAAGCCCTTTTACCACAAGCGTAAAACCATTTCATGTAAAATTTGTTTTATCGTTTGGAGAGAAAGGCTCGGGTGATGGGATGTTTAACAATCCTCTGGGGGTGGCAGTGACTCACAAAGACGAAATATTAGTAGCCGACTGTTGGAACCATCGGATTCAAGTGTTTGACAGTAATGGTACTTTCTTAAGATCCTTTGGTCACAAAGGTGAAAATGCTGGAGAGTTCAACCTCCCTTTTGCAATAGCCACTGATAAGGATAGAAACATTTTCGTAGCAGACATGGGTAATAATAGAGTACAGATCTTTAGTGGGGAGGGGAGTCACCTGGGTTCATTTGGCGGCCAAGGGAGCCTTGATAGTCAGCTCTCTAACCCTTGGGGTTTATCCTTAGATAGTACTGGTAATGTTATTGTTGCTGATTATGGTAACAAACTGATTAAGATCTTTACCCCGGATGGTAGGTTTGTAAAGAAGATAGGTGGGCAGGGTTCTTTTAGTAATCCTGTTCACTGTGTTCAGTGTGGTGAATATTTCATAGTGTCAGACCGAGGTGAACACTGTATCAAAGTATTTAACAGGGAGGGAAATTTTCAGTACAAGCTTGGTGAGAAGGCCGGGAAAGGGGACGGGGAATTTAGTTGTCCTGGTTATTTGCTACTGAATGATTCACAGCATCTGTTTGTCTGTGATGAAGCGAGTCATAGAGTTCAAGTCTTTGAACTTAACGGGAAATTCATCGGGAAGTTTGGGACACAGGGCAGCAAGTTAGGAGCATTCAAATCACCCTTGTCGGTGGCATTGCTTAGTAATGGTCAATTTGTTGTGTCTGATCAAGGTAATCATCGAATTCAAATATTGGAATGATGTGGCTATTTTTCCTCGACATATTGGCATAAAGGATGTTATTCTCCAAATATCAATCTAAGTATCCAAGCTAAATTAAGTAAGTCCACATTCGTTAATACTATTTTTGAAAGACTTAAAGATTTAGTCCATCCTCTATACTTTAAACTGTTTATATAATTTTGCTTGGCCATAGGAGGGAAACCTAGGAAGACACTAACATCAAGTGCTAAAAGGCTATGTTGACTTGGGTTTGTAAGCTCATTTTTGTCATTTTTGTGGTCGATAATTTGCGACGGTTAAAGCAACCAGCTATGACAATGTAAGTAAAATTATGAAGACCAAACATTAGCGTAGTCATATATCTTTTTTTACCGTTCATTAAGTGTTGGAAGAACCAGTGATTTTTTTGATATTTTACTTTTTTGATCGATGAGACATGAAAAGCATGGGCCAGTTTTTACTTAAAGTGACTGCTGTACAACAGAGAGCCAGTTATGCGTCTAGTTCTATCTTAATTTTCACGAAATATTGTAAAATGGACAAATTTTGAAAACGTACAATGTGTATTTCGAAAAACCAAGAGAGTTAAATTATATTGAACGTTGTTGTTCAAATTACTTTTTATCCAGTGCATTTGTTTTGAGAGCCTCACCAGGGCCGCATGTTGAATAGACCAGATAATTACGAACTAGCTTCTTGCTTGAGCAGCTGATAAAGCTCAGTCAAAGTCAGTACTGGATCGGTCATGTCAAGAGATTTATCGAACTAAATCGCTGTTTTGCCTTGTTACACCAAAACATGCGTGATTCTCACTTTCCTAGGACAGTTAATTTTTGCGTAAAACAATTCACCCCCACCTTCTCCCCGTCCCACGATTTGGAACTGCTAGGTTTTGAGGGCAGGGACCCGGAGATATAGAAACCTTTCCGAGCAAAGGCGAGAACCAACAACAAACTCAACGCTCATATAGCATTACGTCCGGCAGAATTCGAACCCGGGGCACACTGATAGGTGCTGCGCCAAACAGCAGTTTTCACCTACGCTTTCCAATTGAAAAGAAGAAGAATTTCTATTTTACCCGCGATTTATTTTATCGTTTATTAGGTCACAAGAGAGATTAAGAGTCACGCTTACGGCAAACGGCAAAAGTCAGATTCATGTAGAGATTTTCTCAGAATAGAAAATAAGCAGATAAAAACTGCGCAGAACAATTCTTATGAATAAAACCGGCGTGAAGCTACTTATTTTTCAGTAGAAGAAATAAAAAGTAACCGACAATTAGGGGGAAAACTTGGTCACATGGTACAATTTCACGTTTCCCGTTTGGCGCAAACGTGAATCGTAATCTCTTTAAAAGTTCTTTTCTCCACATGTTCTCCTTGGAAACAAACGAATCGGAATTTGCGCATATGTGTACTTTTTTTCTGTCCCTTGTCACGCACGGTTCGCAATAGTACTTGGGACGGCTCAGCATACCAACTAGAAAATTAAAACAGCTCACTTAATTTTATTTACAATTATAAGATAGGAAATAGGATATGAGTAAAACCTGCAGCGATAAAATTTGCTTGAAACTCTTGTTTGCTAACGGTTTATCTGCGGATGTCTTTTAGCGCCACATAAGAGTGTCCAACTAAAAGGCGGTAGTAAGTGTTCTAAATGATGATAACGTCGCAGCAAACTACATTGTACCAGAGAGGGTAAGAGAAGTACAGCCACCCACACCCTTTTTCTCACCCCCACCCCACCCTACTCCGTCTCTTCTTTGGTCATTGTCATTTTACATGACGTAGCAATCAAGGGACCATTAACAAAAATTGTAACTTGAGACACTTATGTCTGGCGTTACAAAGAGTTTGACTGAATCGACTGAACATCAGACGTGAACATTTGCGGCAGAAGTTACAGATTTGCGCAACTAGGCGGTGTCATAAAAGATCACTTTTCTGTTGACCGGCATGTCCACGTGAGCAGGAAAGATATGACAACAAGTTTTCTTTCTGCGAAAGTGTTCTTTTGAATAAAACACGTTCACCGTCTTTTCTTGTGCTTGAATCTTCTTGATTCCTTCTTTTTACGCCTAAAAATGAAACGTGTCTTGTGTTACTGAATTATGACTCTTGCCACGAAAAATACAAAAGGAATTATATCATGTCACAAATTGTCAAATTATACTTAATAACACAATTCACTGCTTTGTAATATTTATAACTATAATGAGAATCCTTGAAATAAACAGAGATTATCCTCCAACAAAATTGGGAGTTAAACAGTGAGTGCAGATTCTAGCCTATTCAATTGAGCTTACTTTACAGCCTCCTACGTCAAAATTAGCGGAATAACACAGTATAGCCAACAGCTTACGCATGCGCCCAGCCATATAACTTGGGAAGTGAGAACTGTTTCGCGCTCATTGCAACTCATGAGCATAGGGCCCATGAACACGGCTTTGATCTTACAGGGGTCCAAAGGGTATGCCACGCTGATGAGCCCTAACGAGATGCGTAAGAGCTGTCCATGGTTGCCACTGCTCGGTTGATGTGACCGTCCGCAAGCGTAAGGTGCTGGCCATACCGCAGAGTTTGGTAGAGTGTGCTTCCTTGTAGATTTTAATGTCTTCCTATTGTTTGTAAGAGCCAACTTAAGACCATCAACATCCTCTTAACCCTACAAATGGACAACCTCGACTGGTATGAATCTTGGGCTGAAGATTTTCGTGAAACTGAGTTGGACTTTTGTGTTACTGGATATTCACAAGCCAAAACTTGAAACATACGACTTGCGAGGGAGCAAAGCGCACGACTCCAGATATCACAAAAAAGGGAAAATATGGTACAAGAAAAGAAGTAACCACCACAAGCCCGCTTGGGATGTGCGGGGAAGAGAAATGAGTATAAAAAAGGCTAAACGACGTTATACTGTATTGAAGAGTTAAAACCACTAAAGCTCTTATTCAGTTGTCTGTTTAGCATGGCCTACTTTGTTGGGGGTCAAATGAAGTCGTAGCCCCCGATAGAGGTTTAATTCTCTGAGTTTCCAAACCAGCATCTCCGTCTTTCTCTCAAGTCCTGGAGTCCGACCGGGCGCATCGGGTAAAGATGACCGTAAGAAAATCGATTACATTTTCTTCCTCTCCCTTCTTCCACACTATTATAGTCCGCCTTGATCTGTTCCTCCTCTTTTTTCCCTAGAAAGCCTGTTTGCAGACTACGTATAAATGCACCGCCCTCAGGCCTTGAGTTTTTCCTGAGGCTGACGTAAAAAAGGCTAAGCGTTGCACCCAGGAGCTCTCCTGCTTGCACCTTAATGAGCATGCTGGTGTGTCGTGACCATGCTCCAAATATAGTCATTCCACTCAGTGAACACTTTAAACGTTAAACCTGAAGTAACGGATGGTTTTATGGTAATAATAGCTTCTAAAAAGTTTAAATCAGATCACGCAAGTAAACATTACTTTGAATGTGCCTCTCTGTTCATTTTGTTTTCTTTGGTGACAAATCTCGTTTGTTACCGAAGACTGTAGTTCGAGGGCCATCGTAGTTTGATCAAAAATAAAACATAAACAGCAGTGATAAACATTGTGAGTTTTCGCATTAGCGTACGAAACGTCAAGTTTATAAAAATGCGGTAAGTCACAATGTTTATCACCGATGTTTGTGTTTTACTTTTGATCAAACTCTAGTTCGAAAGATACAGTGATAACCCCGGGTGTTAACACAAAACAACTACATTATATCATTGCAAGCACGACAACAGAGAAATTTAACCAGAAAGATACAATTATTCCGTTCACGGTTGCTTGTTTTACGGCACTCTGCACAATAAAAAGTAATTTGTATCTTTATGCGCTGATGTTTTCACAGTGTCGTGCTTCATATAAATGGCTTTTGCCTCTAGTATAGATGATTGACGCTTTACTACTAAGGCGCGTAAGAGGCTTTAATACAATACTGCTCTGTGATTGGTTCGAAGGGTCTTTGATTCCGAGAAAAGCTAAAGATAGAAACGTCACAAGACTTGATCGGTTGGATGTAGACTAGACTCTGGGACACAAAAGGTCATTTCTCTGTTATTTTGAAGAAGACATGGATCTCACAACTCTATTTCACAACCTTCGCGAAGAAGTGTCTTGTTCGGTGTGTTCGGACTTATTCACAGATCCTAAACAACTCTCCTGTCTGCACAGTTTTTGCTTAAAATGTGTAAATCAGTGGTACGAGACGTGCGGAGGCGGAGACGCCATTAAATGCCCGAAATGCCAAACGCTAAGCAGAATACCAGCAAGCGGTGATCTTAAAGATCTTCCAACAAGCTTTTATTTGAATGGCTTTATCGATGTTCTTGCCATCAAAGAATGCAAGAACACTCAACTAACATGTGGAAACTGTGACAAGAAGAGCTCGGAAGCGTCGTATTGTTTCCAGTGTTGCATATTTTATTGCGAAGAATGCTTAATGTTTCATAGTAAAATGCGAGACAAAACGGGACACCGTGCTTTGGCAGTAAAAGAATTTCAAGATAAGGACTTCGAGGATGTATTGAAGTGACCAGTATTTTGTTCAAGACAAGGACATCAGAAAGAGGAGCTCAAATACTACTGTAAAGAATGCGAAACGGCGCTTTGCCAAACGTGCGTCATTTTGGATCACGGAGGTCATGTTTTGAAATTGATCGAAGAAGAAGCCGAAACCAAAAGACTTGAGATCAAATCTGTAATCGAAACGCAGAGACAAAATATAAAAGCAAAAATGAACATAGTAAGTCAACTGGATGAAGACTGTGCTATAATGATTCAACAAAGCGAAGTATTAAAAAGAGATGTTCAAAGGTTTGCTGATAACTTGATCAAAACAATTCAAGCAAAAATGCAAAATATAATCACCACAGTGGAAGGCCGAACAATGAAGTCCATTGAAAGTTTGATAGCAAAAAGGAACAAAATACAGCAACAAATTAATGTTATTGAATCATCGCTAGAAGACGCTGATAAACTCTTTCAGAGAAGTACCAACACTGAGGTTGTTCAGCTTAAAAAAACATTGCGAACAATTTTTAAGGAAGCGGATCAGGCTGAGGATATTGCTCAAGACCCTGAAACTCACGAAGCTTTAGCGTTTATTAAAAATCAGAAAATGCTTGATGTTGTGAACGGAGAAGAAATTGGATCCATAGAAAAACTCCATCGGACAAAATCAAGCGAATCTGTGGCTGAAGGCGAAGGACTGAAGGAAGGAATTGTAGCGCGCAAAGCTCGATTCAATTTGATCTCAAGAAACGCAGAGAGAAAGCAGGGGTATGATGAACACGACCGTGTCACGGTAGAGTTCAAGGACGAGCAAGAACGAGAATGTGTAACGGAAATGAAAGTAGAGGACATGAAAGACGGTACCTACAATGTTTGTTTTTATCCCAGAGTTCAAGGTACATTCAAATTGTACGTTAAAGTAAATGAGGAAAATATTAGTGGAAGTCCTTTTACAACAAGCGTAAAACCATTTCATATAAAACCTGTTTTATTTTTTGGAGAGAAAGGCACCGGTGATGGAATGTTTAAGTATCCTAAAGGGTTGGCAGTGACTGACAAAGACGAAATAGTAGTAGCTGACCAGTTAAACGATCGTGTTCAAGTGTTTGACAATAATGGTACTTTTTTAAGATTCTTTGGTCACCAAGGTGGAAATGCTGGAGAGTTCAAACACCCTTTTGGAATAGCCATTAATAAGGACAAGAATATTTTTGTAGCAGACAATGGTAACCACAGAATACAGATTCTTAGTTGGGAGGGGAGGCACCTGGATTCATTTGGCGGCCAAGGAAGCCTTGATAGTCAGCTCTCTCGTCCTTGGGGTTTATCCTTAGATAGTACTGGTAATGTTATTGTTGCTGATGCAGATAACAAACTGATTAAGATCTTTACCCCGGATGGTAGGTTTGTAATGAAGATAGGTGGGCAGGGTTCTTTGAGTTATCCTGTTCACTGTGTTCAGTGTGGTGAATATTTCATAGTGTCAGACCGAGGTGAACACTGTATCAAAGTATTTAACAGGGAGCGGCATTTTCAGTACAAGTTTGGTAAGCGGGGGGAGGGGGACGGGGAGTTTAATTGTCCCTGTTATTTGTTGGTGAATGAGTCACAGCATCTGTTTGTCTTTGATCAAAGGAATCATAGAGTTCAAGCCTTTGAACTTAACGGAAAATTCATCGGGAAGTTCGGAACAAACGGCAGCAAGTTAGGAGAGTTTATTGAACCCATATTAGTGGAGATGCTTAGTAATGGCCAAATTGTTGTGTGTGATAAAGATAATCATCGAATTCAAACATTTGAATAGAAAAATGGATAGAATTCCTGAAATTATTAGTATAGGCATGTTATTCTCTAAATATTCAAGCTAAGATAAGTTAGACCACATTAACTGTTAATATTTTTTAGTAAGACTTAAAGAACTCTGACTACCAGCCTCTGGATTTTTCTTCCAGATACTTTTGACCGTTTATAAAATTTTGCTTGGCCATAGGAGGGAAAGCTAGGGAACAAAACTTAGTTCAAGTATTGACTAAAATATGTTTAATTCTTGCAGTCTGCTACGATAACGTTAACAAAAGTCAGTTAAGATGTTAAAATAATGTTTTCTTTTTGTTTACCGTTCATTTCCTGTTGGGAGGGCCAGTGTCATTTTGTTTTACTTTTTTGTCAATGGCAGACGAATAATATGGGCCTGGTGATGTGTAAAATGGCCACCGTGTAACATAAATATTTTCGGGTTTCAGTGGCTAAGACCACGTCCACACAAATCCGGTTTGAAACCGCATATATATATATATATATTTTTAACACAAATCGGCCTTCTGTCCACACGAGGCCAGTGAATACAGACACCGAAACCGCATTGTTCTAAAACCACTCTCCAAAGCGATTTATGGCTCAATCCACACGAATCCCGATAAAAAATATGCGGTTTCAAAAATGTCCAGATTCGTGTGGACGGGGCCTAAGATAAAACTGGATTCTATCGTGAAAAATAACCCGCGAACATTTTCGTGACGCGCCTTTTAGAAAAAACTGGTATGACGTACAAAATGTTTTACAGTGTGATACTTATTTTCATGTCGTTGGTGATCTTGAAGGAAGTTATTATTTCCTGATAAATTTTAACATTTGTTTTTACCAAGATAAAACACAATAATCTCGCCACTGCCCTTTATTCGCAGATTAATTTTACAAGTGTACAAGGTGTATAAAATATGAAATAAAATAAAATTAGTTTCATTGTTTGTTTGTTGTCTTATAAGTTAGGTTGTATAGTTTCAAATACGTTGACAGTTGGTTTATTTGAGAGCCATAATACTACATGTCTAAAACAACTTGTATCTTGAATTTTAACGAAATATTAAAAAAAGGGGGCAATTGGCACAAACGTACAACGTTCACAATAGTGTTGAACGGTCACTATATTTTGAGAAACCTAGTGAGCTATACCAAAATAAACATTGTTGTTCAAATATCTTTCTCATCAACTGCATTTGTTTTGTGGAACCTCTCTGGGCCGCATTTTTTAAGCTATTGTTAAATAGATCTGATGATTATGAACTGCCTGCTTGCTCGAGCATGATAAAGCTCAGGGTCCAAGACTAAGTGGCATGGAAGCTCAGGCCCAAAAAGTTAGGCGTTGGCTCAAATCGCTTTCCTTACTTTCTTTCCCGAATCAAGCGTGACTCTTACTGTTAAGGGCAGTGAATTTTTCTGTAAAACCAATCACCCAACATTTCCTCCATTTTTTTTGGTATCTTCTTCCCCGCGCCCGTATCGGAATTTCAAAAAATCTTACTTTTTGAGTACACTAGGGAACTCTTGGAGAAAGGCCAGAACCAACAACAAACTCAACGCTCATATATAGCGTCACTTCCGGAATTCGAGTCCAGGCCTCGTTGATGGGTGGTGATAGCTGTAGCCCCTATCTTCGCTCTAAACCTGTTATTCACCCTTTGTCTCCACTATAACGAGCCTAGTCCTTGGCTACGATCCAATGACCAGCAACATCCTTTTCCCCCACACACGAACACTCTCGACTGGAATGAGTCTCTGGCTAAAGATTTTCGTGGCCCGAAAGTGCGTTGGACTTTACGTTACTCAACATTCACAAAGCCAGAGGTTTACCTCAGGGCTTATTAGAAATCAATACGCATGCCACCAGTTAACACAAAAAGCGTAATGGAAAAAAAAAGGCATTCCCCACCCGCCCGCTTGGGGTGGTGCGAAAAGAAAAGTGACCATAAAAGGGTTTAACTACGTGATACTGTAGTTAAGAGTCCATTCGACAAACATCTTAAGCACTGTTAAGTTCTTATTAAGTTGTCTGTTCCAGCATGGTCTCCTTTTTTGAAGGTCAACTATAGTCTTAGTCAATTGCCTTACTCACCGTTAGAGGTTTGATTTAATTTCCCAACCAGTGGCATCCCCGTCTCTTTCTCACTTTCTCAAAGGCTGGAGTTTACCCGCCAAATTGAGTGAAGATGACCGTAAGAAAATTGTCTTCAGTTTCTTCCTCTTTTTTCCCGGCTGAAAACTTTTCCCGATTCTTCGTTCTTCAATCTCGTACCTCGAGTCTTCGTCCGGTACTGCGCATGCTCCCGACCGCTGGTCAAGGGGAACGAAAACGCCGGGTACGAGTGTGGCGTCTCTTCCAAAAGCGTTGCGACTTGATGAGCATGCGCGCGAGTCATGGCCATGCTCCTTCAAAACCGCAAATGCATTTTGAACGTAACTGATGTAGTGTTATCAAATGGTATTATAGTCATACCGTAAAATCCGAAAATAAGCCCTCCAAATATAAGCCACCCAATCCAGTAACGCAAAAAACCCTCCGTAAAATCACCCCTCCAAATATAAGCGCCTCGGGGGCTTGTGCTTGGAAAATTGCCCTCAAATGCAAAGTAAAACAAAGCAAAAACGGTAAATTTACTTACGGCTAGCCCAATCGATTTTGAAACGCAATTTTCCCTCCGTAGATAAGCCCCTCAAAAAATAAGCTCCTCAACAAGGGCCTTTCAAAAGTGTAAGCCCCGGGGCTTATTCTCGGAATTTTACGGTATATAGGTTAAATCAGATCCCTCAAGTGAACATTGTTTTGAATGTGCCCAGGTAATTTTAAACATTGTTTATTCACACATCCCATTTGTCGCCTAAGGCTGTAGTTTGAAGAATACACTGTTAACAGTGTCTTTAAACGAACAAATCGCTGTACTAAAATTGGGATGAAAGCACGATAATAAAGAGAAATTCAGCTAGAAAGATGCATTTTTTATCCGTACAAGGTTGCTTGTTCTATTGACGCAAATGTGGTTTTCACGCTCTCATGCTTCATAAAGTCTATTGAATCATGTTATCGAACAGACAAAAGCGCATCAGGGGCTCTTACGCAGTAGCGTTCTGTGATTGGCTCGAAGGCCTACGATTCCGAAAAAAACGAACGATAGAAATGTCACAACACCTGATTATGTTGGATGTAGACTACAAGACTCAAAAGGTCATTTCTAAGTTGTTTTTGAAGAAGGCATGGAACTTACAACGCTGTTTTACAATCTTCGCGAAGAAGTGTCTTGCTCTGTGTGCTCGGACATATTTACGGATCCTAAACATCTCTCCTGTCTGCACAGTTTCTGCTTAAAGTGTTTGGTGCGATGGTACGAAACCCGCGGCGGAGGAGAGGCCATTAAATGCCCGAAATGCCAAACGCTAAGCAGAATACCAGCAAGCGGTGATCTTAAAGATCTTCCAACAAGCTTTTATTTGAACGGCTTTATCGATGTTCTTGCCATCAAAGAATGCAAGAAGACTCAGGTGACATGTGCAAACTGCAACAAGAAGAGCGCGGAAGCGTCATATTGTTTCCAATGTTGCATATTTTATTGCGAAGAATGCTTAATTGGACACAATATCATGCGAGATAACAAGGAACACCGCGTATTGGCTGTACAAAGGTTCCAAGAAAAGGACTACGAGGATGTATTGAAGCGACCAGTATTTTGTTCAAAGGAACGACACCAGAAAGAAGAGCTCAAGTACTACTGCAAAGAATGCGAAACGGCTCTTTGCCAAACTTGCGTCATTTTGGATCACGGAGGTCATGTTTTGAAATTGATCGAAGAAGAAGCCGAAACCAAAAGACTTGAGATCAAATCTGTACTCGAAACGCAGAGACAAAATTTAGAAGCAAAACTAAACACAGCAAGTCAACTGGATGAAAACTGTGCTAAAGTGATTCAACAAAGCGAAGTCGTAAAAAGAGATATCCAAAGATTTGCTGATAACTTGATCAAAACAATTCAAGCAAAACTGCAAATTACAATCACTACAGTGGAAGACCAAACTAAGAAGTCCATTGAAAGTTTGACAGCAAAAAGGGACGAGATTCAGCAACAAATTAATGTTATTGAATCATCGCTAGAAGAAGCTGATAAACTCTTTCAGAGAAGCACCAACGCTGAATTTGTTCAGCTTAAAAAAACATTGCAAACAATTTTTGAGGGGGTGGATTCGGCTGAGGTTATTGTGGCTCATGACCCTGGAACTCAAGCTGTACTGTTCATGAAAAATCAGAAAATGCTCGATGTTGTCAATGGCGAAGAAATCGGATTCTTGGAAAAACCTTATCGGACAAAAGCAAGTGAATCTCTAGCTGAAGGCAAAGGAATGAAAGAAGGAACTGTGGGGCGTAAAGCTCAATTCAATTTGATCACAAGAAACTCAGAGAGAATGCAGGGGTACGATGAGCGGGACCGTGTCACGGTAGAGTTTAAGGACGAGCAAGGACAAGAATGCGTGACGGAAGTGAAAGTAAAGGACAAGAAAGATGGTACCTACAATGTCAGTTTTTATCCCGCACTTCAAGGTATATTAAAATTGCATGTTAAAGTAAACGAGGAAAAAACTTGTGGGAGCCCTTTTACAATAAGCGTAAAACCATTTCATGTAAAACCTGTTTTATGTTTTGGAGAGAAAGGCACCGGTGATGGAATGTTTGATTATCCTCGAGGTGTGGCAGTGACTGACAAAGACGAAATCGTAGTAGGTGACCAGTGCAACAATCGGGTTCAATTGTTTAACAGTAATGGTACCTTCTTAAGATCTTTTGGCCACAGAGGCAAAAATTCTGGAGAGTTCAACCGACCTGATGGAATAGCCATTGATAAGGATAGAAACATTTTCGTAGCAGACAGCGGTAACCATAGAGTGCAAATCTTTAGCAGGGAGGGGAGGCACCTGGGTTCATTTGGAAGCATAGTAAGCCTTGATAGTAAGCTCCTTGAACCTTCGGGTTTATCCTTAGATAGTACTGGTAATGTTATTGTTGCTGATAGAGGTAACAAACTGATTAAGATCTTTACCCCGGATGGTAGGTTTGTAATGAAGATAGGTGGGCAGGGTTCTTTAAGTGACCCTGTTCACTGTTCAGTGTGGTGAATATTTCATAGTGTCAGACCGAGGTGAACACTGTATCAAAGTATTTAACAGGGAGGGGCATTTTCAGTACAAGTTTGGTAAGGAGGGGAAAAGGGACGGGGAATTTAATTGTCCCGCTTATTTGTTAGTGAATGAGTTAGGGCATCTGTTTGTCTGCGATCGTGAGAATCATAGAGTTCAAGTCGTTGAACTTAACGGAAAATTCATCTGTAAGTTTGGAGCAAAAGGCAGCAAGATAGGAGGATTCAATAGACCCTTATCAGTGGCAATGCTTAGTAATGGCCGAATTGTTGTGTGTGATGAATTTAATCATCGAATTCAAATATTTGAATGAATAGTGGCTATATTTCCTGAACATATTGGTATAAGCATTTAATTCTCCAAATATTAATCCAAATATCCAAGGTAAATTACAGTCAAACCTCTCCTTACGGACACCTCTCTATTACGGACAGTTCGTTTGGTCCCAGATGCCAAAAATCATGCATTACCTACCTTTGTAATAGCGACACCGCTGTAAAGCGGACACTTGGTTCTGTCCCTTTGGTGTTCGTATTAAAGAGGTTTGACTGTAGTCAGTTAGTCCACATTCGTTAATATTATTCTTGAGAGACTTTAACATTTAGTCCACAAACTGTACTTTAAACAGTTTATATAATTTTGTTTGGCCATAGGAGGGAAAACTAGGGAGACACTAACATGAAGTGCTAAAAGACTGTGTTGAGTTAAGTTTGCAAGCTCTTTTTGGTCGTTTTTTGTGATCGATACTTTTCGACTAGTCTAGTCTAGTCATAAATATGTTTTTTTTTTTTTACAGTTCATCAAGTGCTGGAAGCGCCAGTGCCATTTTTTTAATTTATTTTTTTATCAAAGAGACATGAAAAGCATACAACAAAGGCGCAGTTATGCGTCTAGTTCTACCTTAAATTTTGAAAACGTACAGTGCGTATTCTAAAAAAACCAAGGACCTAAATTAGACTGAGCCGTTTGTTGTTAAAAGGTGTGGTTGACGGATTAACCGCCTATTTCTCCCTTTCAAAGGTCGGTTAAGCTACAACCTTACTCTTGCTTTACAACTGAGCACAAAGAAGGAAAATAGTAAACTAAAGCTCAGAGTTCAGTGCATCTTGTAAAGCAAATACGATAAAAAACTAGTTGTGAATGTCAGTGGAGATCCTTGAGGGAATTCAAATTTCCAATGTAATTTTCTGGGTAGTTTAACAAAAAATAATAATCGTAATTCACCTTATTTTGTATAGATAAATGTGTAGAAAAATATAATCATAAAAGAAAAAAACACACTTATCCCTTTGAGAAACTATGTCATTGCAGTTCAGAAAATATTATTAGAATTCTTTGTTATGAGAGGTTTTTCTCTGGTCTGTTTGCTGGTAGTCTCCAGGTGTGGCGTGAAATTTCGAGCTCGCGCGTAGAAGACCATTTACTGACGACGCCTTACATTTATCATAATTCATTTCACTTTTGCATTTCTTATTTACCAATGCGAGGAAGAAAACAAGGTTGAATGATTTTGGTTGTTGTAACATGGAAAAAAAATGACGTCATGGTGCAATTGTCATCTTATGTACAACTTAAAAGGGCTTGATAGCAATTAGCTGAAATAGTAAAACTGTATTTGATATGCCACCTGACTGATGCCGGGGCTAGCGCGACACGGTTGTCCAGGGCCAACTAGCCTGGTACTAGGCTTTTTGTGGGGAAATTCGCCTCTTACTTTGCGCTTGCCCCCATGTCCCAGGCTAACTTCCCGGTATGGCCAGTACCTTACGCATGCATCCAGCCATATAACTCGGGAAGGGGCCATTCTCGTCCCCAGAGCCCGTCGTTTCTTGGTCAAATTAAGCCGAGTGGCTCTGGAGACGAGAAAGGGAAGTGGCGGCCATGGAGGGAGAGATTTAAGGAGAGAGCTGTTTCGCCCTCATTGCGACTCATCATCATGGCCCCCTGAACACGGTTTTGATCTTACAGGGGTCCGAAGGCTATGCCATGCTAATGAGCCTTAACGAGAAGCGTAAGAACTGTCCATGGTTGCCACTGCTCGGTTGATAATTGTTAGGGAGCAAAACTAAGTAATTACTATTTATAATTTAAATATGGGATTTTGCTGTAATTTCATGACTTTTAAAGTTTAAGCTTTCGAATTTTCGCTTAACGTTTATCGTTGTTCTTTTCGCTTTGACAATAAGATTTTTTTGAGACATTTTACAGTGTTTACAATTAGCCGCATTCAGTCGTGGTGGTTCGTGCTGTTTTTAAGATGCTTTGTTTTCATGCCTTTTTGTGCTTTGTTTAATAATCCTACAAAGCCAACAGCGGCCTATTGTAGTCATAGTACAAACAGAAGAAACTTATTGGGTTTCTGTTTCGTTCATAAGATTATTTAGACCCTGTTTACATGGAGTGGGGGACCCCGGTCTAGTGGGGTAGGTTTCTTTTGTTTTGTGTCCCCCAGAGCGTGAAATCAAAACAAACCAACCCCACTAGACCGGGGTCCCCCACTCCATGTAAACAGGCCCTTAATTGTATTAGTTCAACTTTAGTAATGATTTCTAAAAATAGTGGTTGTCTGCGTAGTAGTATTTTTCTTAGTTTATTCTACAACAGAGCGGCATTTCACCGTAACTCCTTGTTAAGCAAATATAGCTCGTTTTTAATTGAAGTATTTTTGAGCAATCGCTTAGTATCTCTGCAAATATAATAGTTCTTAATTTACTTCCGTAAGTAGTCGCTTCGTCTAAATTTATAATTTCAAAAGTTTTGCTGACTTGCAAATTCGGAAAATGTCTGCTTTTGTTGTAGGTGAAAAACCAGGCAATTTTTAATAGACAGACCTACTAGGTGCCCAGAAGGCCGCTAACTGAGCTTTCAATTCTATTCATATAGCGAAACTAGGTCCTCATGACAATTGTCTTGCTGACTGACTTGGCAAACTTTGTTAGTTTATCAGTGTCCTGGTACTTTTTACTCCTAAGCAGAATCCGCAACAATAATTTTCGCTTAACTTCAAACGAGTTTGTTTGTATATCTATTGTACTCTTTTGTGTTGAATACCTGTAGTAATGATATAGAAGTAAGTTAGTTTGCGGATTACACCGATTACTTCGATTACATGTACAAGAATATACGCTGTTGGAACCAAGTCAAGTTTGCCTTATTCTATGCTGCGTTCCAGTTAGTGGTTTGGTCCCGGTTCTAAGACTAAGAGTTGTGACGGCTCTTACCCGCGAGCGAGTTGCCATTTGAGTTTAGTTTCCCCAGTTTAGAGGACGGTTTCCAGAGTTCAATCCCCGACTTCCCTTTTAGCCTTTAAGGTCGTTCGAAAGTGGAAAAACTTTCCGTCACAATATGTCTGCGTAAGGTACTGGCCCTACTGCAGAGTTTGGTAGAGTGTGCTTCCTTGCAGTTTTTTTCCTTCCTATTGTTTTTAAGAGCCAAATACCACCAAAATCCTCTTAACTCCACACAAATGAACATCCTCCACTTGTATGAGTCTTCAAACACACGACTGGTGGTGGACCAAATTGCACGGCATCAATTATCACAAAAAAGTGAAAATATGGCACAAAAAAGAAGTAACCACCACCAGCCCGCTTGGATTTGTGCGGGGAAAACAAATGTGTATGAAAAATCAGTGCTACTGACGACGTTATACTGTATCAAGAGTTTAAGTCACTAAAGCTCTTATTTAGTTCTCTGTTTAACATGGCATCCTCAGTTGAGGGTCAAATGAAGCCGTAGCCACCGTTAGAAGTTTAATTCTACAGTTTTCCAACCAGCATCTCCGTCTTTTTCTCAAGGCCGGGATTCCGACCCGGAGCATCGGGTAAAATGACTGTATCGATTGCATTTTCTTCCTCTCCCTTCTTCCACTCTATAAAAGTTCGCCTTGATCCGCTCTTCAGCTTTTTTCCCTAAACAGCCTGTTTGCAGACTACGTGTAAATGCACCGCCCTCAGCCCTTGAGTTTGGCTGAAAAAGAGACAGAGCTTGCTCGCAGGCTAGGTTAATTCAGATCGTGTAAGTAAGCGTCATTTTTAAAGTACCTTTTTTTTCCCTTGGTGACAAATCTCGTTTGTTTATGACCGAAGACTGTAATTCGAACAATACACTGTTAACCCCGGGTGTTAAGACAATACAACTGCATTATATTACAAGCACGAAAACAGAGAGAAACTTAACCAGAAAGATATAATTATTCAGTTCACGGTTGCTTGTTCACTGCACTCTGTACCCTAAAAAGTAATTTGCATCTTTAACAGCTGTGGCTTTCACGGTGTTGTGCCTTATATAAAAGGCCTTTGTTTCTAGATGATTGACACTTCACTACAAAGGCGCGTCAGGGGCTCTAATACAATACTGCTCTGTGATTGGTTCGAAAGGCCTTTGATTCCGAAAAAAGTTAGAGATAGAAACGTCACAAGACTTGATTGTTGAGTGTCGACTAGACTCTGGGACACAAAAGGTCATTTCTCTGTTATTTTGAAGAAGACATGGATCTCACAACTCTATTTCACAACCTTCGCGAAGAAGTGTCTTGTTCGGTGTGTTCGGACTTATTCACAGATCCTAAACAACTCTCCTGTCTGCACAGTTTTTGCTTGAAATGTGTAAAACAGTGGTACGAGACGTGCGGCGGTGGAGACGCCATTAAATGCCCGAAATGCCAAACGCTAAGCAGAATACCAGCAAGCGGTGATCTTAAAGATCTTCCAACAAGCTTTTATTTGAACGGCTTTATCGATGTTCTTGCCATCAAAGAATGTAAGAACACACAACTAACATGCGGAAACTGTGACAAGAAGAGCTCGGAAGCGTCGTATTGTTTCCAGTGTTGCATATTTTACTGCGAAGAATGCTTAATGTTTCATAGTAAAATGCGAGACAAAACGGGACATCGCGCTTTGGCGGTAAAAGAATTCCAAGATAAGGACTTCGAAGATGTATTGAAGCGACCAGTATTTTGTTCAAGACAAGGACATCAGAAAGAAGAGCTTAAATACTACTGCAAAGAATGCGAGACGGCTCTTTGCCAAACTTGCGTCATTTTGGATCACGGAGGTCATGTTTTGAAATTGATCGATGAAGAAGCCGAAGCCAAAAGACTCGAGATGAAAGCTGTAATCGAAACGCAGAGACAAAATTTAGAAGCAAAAATGAACATACTGACTCATCTTGATGAAGACTGTGCTAAAATGATTCAACAAGGCGACATCATAAAAAGAGATGTTCAAAGGTTTGCTGATAACTTGATCAAAACAATTCAAGCGAAAGTGCAAAATATAATCACTACAGTGGAAAACCGAACTAAGGAGTCCATTGAAAGTCTGACAGCAAAAAGGAACGAGATTCAGAAACAAATTAGTGTTATTGAATCATCGTTGAAAGAAGCTGATAAACTCTTTCGGAGAAGTACCAATGCTGAAGTTGTTCAGCTAAAAAAAACACTGCAAACAGTTTTTGAGGGGGTCGATCAGGGAGAGGTTATTGCTCATGACACTGGGAATGCAGAAGCTTTAGTTTTCATTAAAAATCAAAAAATGCATGATGTTTTAAAGGAAGAAGAAATTGGATCCGTAGAAAAACCCTATCGGACAAAATCACGCGAATCTGTGACTGAAGGCGAAGGACTGATTGAAGGAATTGTTGCTCGCAAAGCTCGATTCAATTTGACCACAAGAAACGCAGAGAGAAAGCAGTGGTATGATGAGAGCGACAGTGTAAGGGTAGAGTTCAAGGACGAGCAAGGACAAGTATGCGTGACGGAAGTGAAAGTAGAGGACATGAAAGATGGTACCTACAATGTTAGTTTTTATCCCAGAGTTCAAGGAACATTCAAATTGTACGTTAAAGTAAACGAGGAACATATTCGTGGAAGCCCTTTTACAATGAGCGTAAAACCATTTCATGTAAAACCTGTTCTATGTTTTGGAGAGGAAGGCAACGACGATGGAATGTTTTGGTATTCTCGAGGTGTGGCAGTGACTGACAAAGACGAAATCGTAGTAGCTGACGAGTACAATCACCGGGTTCAAGTGTTCGACACTAATGGTACTTTCTTAAGATCCTTTGGTCACCGAGGTGAAAATGCTGGAGAGTTCAACTGCCCTGATGGACTAGCCATTGACAAGGATGGAAACATTTTCGTAGCCGATCGTGAAAACCACAGAGTACGAATCTTTAGCTGGGAGGAGACGTATCTGGGTTCATTTGGCGGCAATGGAAGCCTTGATAATCAGCTCTCTAATCCTCGGGGTTTATCCTTAGATAGTACTGGTAATATTATTGTTGCTGATGCAGGTAACAAACTGATTAAGATCTTTACCCCGGATGGTAGGTTTGTAATGAAGATAGGTGGACAGGGGTCTTTTAGTAATCCTGTTCACTGTGTTCAGTGTGGTGAATATTTCATGGTGTCAGACCACGATAAACACTGTATCAAAGTATTTAACAGGGAGGGGCATTTTCAGTACAAATTTGGTATGCAGGGGCAAGGGGATGGGGAATTTAATAGGCCTAATTATTTGTTAGTGAATGAGTTACTGCATCTGTTTGTCTGTGATCGTGATAATAATAGAGTTCAAGTCTTTGAACTTAACGGAAAATTCATCGGAAAGTTTGGAACAAAAGGCAGTAAGTTAGGAGAATTTAATGAACCCTTGTCAGTGGCATTGCTTAGTAATGGCCGAATTGTTGTGACTGATGAATGTAATCATCGAATACAAATATTTGAATGAAAAGTGGCTATATTTCCTAAACATATTGGCATAAGCACGTTATTCCAATTAAGTTAGTCCAGATTCGTTAATATTACTTTTGAAAGACGTAAGGATTAAGTCCGCATACTGTAATTTAAACCGTTTGTATAATTTTGCTCGGCCATAGGAGGGAAAACTAGGGAGATACTAACATCATTCGCTAAAAGACTATGTTGACTTTAGTTTGTAATCTCTTTTTTGTCGTTTTTGTGGTCGATAATTTGCGACGGTCAAGGCAACCAGCTATGACAATGTAAGTAAAATTATTAAGACTAAACATTAGCGTAGTCATACATATCTTTTTTACCTTTCATTAAGTGTTGAAAGAACCAGTAATTTTTTTATATTGTACTTTTTTTTATCGATGAGACATAAAAGCATAGGCCAGTTTCTATGTAGAGTGACTGCTGTACAACATAGAGGTACTTATGCGTCTAGTTCTATCTTAATTTTCAGGAAAGGTTGTAAAATGGACAAATTTTGAAAACGTACAACCCCGGCGTACAACGTGTATTTCGACAAACCAAGTGAGCTAAATTAGATTGAACGTTGTTGTTCAAATTACTTTTTATCCCGTGCATTTGTTTTGAGAGCCTCACCAGGACCGCATGTTGAATAGATCAGATAATTACAAACTAGCTGCTTGCTTGAGCAGCTGATAAAGCTCAGTCCAAGTCAGTATTGGATCAGTCATATCAAGCGATTTATCGAACTTAATCGCTGTTTTGCCACTATTTGGAACTGTTGGGTTTTGAGGACAGGGACCCGGACATATAAAAACCTCTCGGAGCAAAGACGAGAACCAACAACAAACTCCACGCTCACATAGCGTCACTTCCGGCGGAATTCGAACCCGGGGCACATTGATAGGTGCTGCGCCATACATCAGTTTTCACCTACGCTTCCCAATTGAAAAGAAGAAAAATTTCTCTTTTACCCGCGATTTATTTTATCGTTTATTAAATCAATATTTTCTTTTCTCCACATGTTTTTCTTTGCAAACAAACAAATCGGATTTTGCGCATGTGGATTTTTTTCTCCCCTTTGTCATGCACGGTTCGCAATGGTACCTGGGACGGATCAGCACACCAACTAGAAAATTAAAACAGCTCACTGAATTTTATTTACAATTCTAAGATAGGAGATAGGATATGAGTAAAAGCTGCAGCGATAAAATTTGCTTGAAACTCTTGTTTGCTAACCTTTTATCTGCGGATGTCTTTTAGCGCCACTTAAGAGTGTTCAACTAAAGCCGTTAGTAAGTGTTCTACATGATGATAACGTCGCAGCAAACTACCTTGTACCAGAGAGGGAAAGAGAAGTGCAGCCACCCACACCCTTTTACTCACCCCACCCCACCCCACTCTGTCTCTCCTCCGGTCATTGTCGTTTTACATGACGTAGCAATCCAGGGAACATTTACAAAAATTGTAACTTCAGACGTTACTACTAATGTCTGCGTTACAAAGAGTTTGACTGGATCGACTGAACATCAGACGTGAACATTTGCAGCAGAAGTAAAAGATTTGCGCAACTAGGCCCTGTCATAAAAGATCACTTTTTGGTTGACTACCATGTTCACGTGAGCAGGAAGAAAGTGCTCTTTTGCATAAAATAAGTTCACCGTCTTTTCTTGGGCTTTCTCTTGTCTTTACTCTTGTGCGATTCCTTCATTTTACACCTGAAAATGAAACGTGTTTTGTGTTACTGAATCATGTCTCTTGCCACGAAAAATACAAAAGGAATTATCATGTCTCAAACTGTCAAATTATAATTAATAACATAATTCACTGCTTTGTAATATTAATAACTATAATGAGAATCCCTGAAATAAACAGAGATTATCTTCCAACTAAATTGGGAGTTAAACAGTGAGTGCAGATTCTACTCTATTCAATTGAGCAAACTTTACAGCCTCCTACGTCAAAACTAGCAGAATAACACGGTATGGCCAGTAGCTTACGCATGCGCACAGCCATATAACTCGAGCCATGGAGGGAGAACTGTTTCGCGCTCATTGCGACTCATCAGCATGGGCCCATGAACACGGCTTTGATCTTACAGGGGTCCGAAGGTTATGCCAAGCTGATGAGCCCTAACGAGGGGCCCAAGAGCTGTCCATGGTTGCCACTACTCGGTTGATGTTGCTGTCTGCAAGCGTAAGGTACTGGTCATACCGCAGAGTTTGGTAGAGTGTGCTTCCTTGCAGATTTTTGTCTGCACATTGTTTGTAAGAGCAAACTTAAGACCACCAACATCCTCTTAACCCTACACTGAAATGAACAACCTCGACTGGTATGAATCTTGGGCTGAAGATTTTCGTGAAACTGAGTTGGACTTTTGTGTTATTGGATATTCACAAGCCAAAACTTGAAACATACGACTTGCGAGGGAGCAAAGCGCACGACACCCCTACCAGATATGACAAAAAAGGGAAAATATGGTACAAGAAAAGAAGTAACCACCACAAGCCCGCTTGGGATGTGTGGGGAAAAGATATGTGTATAAAAAAGGCTAAACGACGTTATACTCTACTGAAAAGTTAAAACCACTAAAGCTCTTTTTTAGTTGTCTGTTTAGCATGGCCTACTTTGTTGGGAGTCAAATAAAGTCGAAACCACCGATAGAGGTTTAATTCTCTGAGTTTCCAAACCAGCATCTCCGTCTTTCTCTCAAGTCCTGGAGTCCGATCGGGCGCATCGGGTTAAGATGAACGTAAAAAAATCGATTACATTTTCTTCCTCTCCCTTCTTCCACTCTATTCTAGTCTGCCTCGATCTGTTACTCTACGTTTTTCCCTAGAAAGCCTGTTTGCAGACTACGTATAAAAGCACCACCCTCTGGCCTTGAGTTTTTCCTGTGGCTGACGTAAAAAAGGCTAAGCGTTGCACCTAGGAGCTCTTCTGCTTGCACCTTAATGAGCATGCTGGTGTGTCGTGCCCATGCTCCAAATACCATGAGTCATTCCACTCAGTGAACACTTTAAACGTTCAACCTGAAGTAACGGATGTGGCCTTTATGGTATAATGGCTCATAAAAAGTAAACGTTATTTTGAATGTGCCTCTCTGTTTATTTTGTTTTCTTTGGTGACAAATCTTTTTTGTTACCGAGGACTGTAGTTCGAGGGCCATCGTAGTTTGATCAAAAATAAAACACAAACAGCAGTGATAAACATTGTGAGTTTTCGCATTAGCATACGAAACGTCAAGTTTATAAAAATGCGATAAGTCACAATGTTGATCACCGATGTTTGTGTTTTATTTTTGATCAAACTGTAGTTCGAAAGATACACTGTTAACCCCGGGTGTTAACACAAAACAACTGCATTATGTCATTGCAAGCACGACAACAGAGAGAAATTTAACCAGAAAGATACAATTATTCAGTCCACGGTCGCTTGTTTTACGGCACTCTGCACAATAAAAAGTAATTTGTATCTTTATGCGCTGATGTTTTTACAGTGTCGTGCTTCATATAAATGGCTTTTGCCTCTAGTATAGATGATTGACACTTTACTACTAAGGCGCGTAAGAGGCTCTAATACAATACTGCTCTGTGATTGGTTCGAAGGGTCTTTGATTCCGAGAAAAGCTAAAGATAGAAACGTCACAAGACTTGATTGTTGGGTATAGACTAGACTCTTGGACACAAGGTCATTTGAGGCTGTTATTTTGAAGAAGACATGGATCTCACAACTCTATTTCACAATCTTCGCGAAGAAGTGTCTTGCTCGGTGTGTTCGGACTTATTCACAGATCCTAAACAACTCTCCTGTCTGCACAGTTTTTGCTTCAAGTGTGTAAATCAGTGGTACGAGACGTGCGGCGGTGGAGACGCCATTAAATGCCCGAAATGCCAAACGCTAAGCAGAATACCAGCAAGCGGTGATCTTAAAGATCTTCCTACAAGCTTTTATTTAAATGGCTTTATCGATGTTCTTGCCATCAAAGAATGCAAGAACACTCAACTAACATGCGGAAACTGTGACAAAAAGAGCTCGGAAGCGTCGTATTGTTTCCAGTGTTGCATTTTTTATTGCGAAGAATGCTTAATGTTTCATAGTAAAATGCGAGACAAAACGGGACATCGTGCTTTGGCGGTGAGAGAATTCCAAGATAGGGACTTCGAAGATGTATTGAAGCGACCAGTATTTTGTTCAAGACAAGGACACCAGAAAGAAGAGCTCAAGTACTACTGCAAAGAATGCGAAACAGTTCTTTGCCAAACTTGCGTCATTTTGGATCACGGAGGTCATGTTTTGAAATTGATCGAAGAAGAAGCCGAAACCAAAAGACTCGAGATCAAATCTGTAATCGAAACGCAGAGACAAAATTTAGAAGCAAAAATGAACATAGTAAGTCAACTGGATGAACATTGTGCTAAAGTCTTTCAACAAAGCGAAGTATTAAAAAGAGATGTTCAAAGGTTTGCTGATCACTTGATCAAAACAATTCAAGCAAAACTGCAAAATATAATCACTACAGTGGAAGGTCGAACTAAGAAGTCCATTGAAAGTTTGACAACAAAAAGGAACGAGATTCAGCAACAAATTAATGTTATTGAATCATCGCTGGAAGAAGCTGATAAACTCTTTCAGAGAAGTACCAATGCTGAAGTCGTTCAGCTTAAAAAAACACTGCAAACAATTTTTGAGAGGGTGGATCAGAATGAAGTTGTTGCTCATGACCCTGGAACTCAAGAAGCTTTAGTGTTCATTAAAAATCAGAAATTGCTTGATGTTGTGAATGGAGAAGAAATCGGATCCTTGAAGGACCTTAACAGAACAAAAGCAAGTGAATCTGTGGCTGAAGGCGAAGGACTGAAGGAAGGAACTGTAGCGCGTAAAGCTCAATTCAATTTGATCACAAGAAACGCAGAGAGAAAGCGGTGGTATGATAAACAGGACCGTGTAACGACAGAGATCAAGGACGAACAAGGACAAGAATGCATGAAGGAAGTGAAAGTAGAGGACATGAAAGATGGTACCTACAATGTTAGTTTTTATCCCAGAGTTCAAGGTACATTCAAATTGTATGTTCAAGTAAACAAGGAACATATTCGTGGCAGCCCTTTTACAACAAGCGTAAAACCATTTCATGTAAAACCTGTTTTATCTTTTGGAAAGGAAGGCTCGGGTGATGGAATGTTTCATTGTCCTCTGGGGGTGGCAGTGACTGACAAAGACGAAATATTAGTAGCTGACAGTGGGAACCATCGGGTTCAAGTGTTTGACAGTAATGGTACTTTCTTAAGATCCTTTGGTCACAAAGGTGAAAATGCTGGAGAGTTCAACCTCCCTTTTGCAATAGCCACTGATAAGGATAGAAAAATCTTCGTAGCAGACATGGGTAATAATAGAGTACAGATCTTTAGTGGGGAGGGGAGTCACCTGGGTTCATTTGGCGGCCAAGGAAGCCTTGATAGTCAGCTCTCTAACCCTTGGGGTTTATCCTTAGATAGAACTGGTAATGTTATTGTTGCTGATAATTGTAACAAACTGATTAAGATCTTTACCCCGGATGGTAGGTTTGTAATGAAGATAGGTGGACAGGGTTCTTTGAGTTATCCTGTTCACTGTGTTCAGTGTGGTGAATATTTCATAGTGTCAGACCGAGGTGAACACTGTATCAAAGTATTTAACAGGGAGGGGCATTTTCAGTACAAGCTTGGTAAGCAGCGGAAAGGGGGCGGGGAATTTAGTTAGCCTGGTTATTTGTTACTGAATGAGTCACAGCATCTGTTTGTCTGTGATGAACTGAATCATAGAGTTCAAGTCTTTGAACTTAACGGAAAATTCATCGGGAAGTTTGGAACACAGGGCAGCAAGTTAGGAGCATTCAACTCACCCTTGTCGGTGGCATTGCTTAGTAATGGCCAATTTGTTGTGTCTGATCAAGGTAATCATCGAATTCAAATATTTGAATAAAGTGGCTATTTTTCCTAAACATATTGGCATAAAGGATGTTATTTTCCAAATATCAATCTAAATATCCAAGCTAAATTAAGTTAGTCCACATTCGTTAATATTATTTTTGAAAGACTTAAAGAGTTAGTCCACCCTCTGTAATTTAAACTGTTTATATAATTTTGCTTGGCCATAGGAGGGAAGCTAGGGAGACAGTAACATCAAGTGCTAAAAGACTATGTTGACTTAAGTTTGTAAGCTCTTTTTTGTCGTTTTTGTGGTCGATAATTTGCGACGGTCAAGGCAACCAGCTATCACAATGTAAGTAAAATTATTAAGACTAAACATTAGCGTAGTCATACATATCTTTTTTACCGTTTATTAAGTGTTGGAAGAACCAGTGATTTTTTATATTGTACTTTTTTTATCGATGAGACATAAAAAGCATAGGCCAGTTTTTATGTGAAGTGACTGCTGTACAAAATAGAGGCAGTTATGCGTCCAGTTCTATTTTAATTTTCATGAAAAATTGTAAAATGGATAAATTTTGAAAACGTACAACGTGTATTTCGAAAACCCAAGTGAGCTAAATTAGATTGAACGTTGTTGTTCAAATTCCTTTTTATTCCTTGCTTTTGTTTTGAGAGCCTCACCAGGGCCACATGTTGAATAGATCAGATAATTACAAACTAGCTGCTTGCTTGAGCAGCTGATAAAGCTCAGTCCAAGTCAGTATTGGATCAGTCATATCAAGCGATTTATCGAACTAAATCGCTGTTTTGCCTTGTTACACCAAAACAAGCGTGACTCTTACTTTCGTAGGACAGTTAATTTTTGCGTAAAACAATTCACCCCGTTTATTACTCCATTTTTTCCCATCTTTCCCCCGCCCTACTATTTGGAACTGTTGGGTTTTGAGGACAGGGACCCGGAGATATAAAAACCTCTCGGAGCAAAGCGAGAACCAACAACAAACTCAACGCTCATATAGCGTCACTTCAGGCGGAATTCAAATCCGGGGCACATTGATAGGTGCTGCCCCACACATCAGTTTTCACCTACGCTTCCCAATTGAAAAGAAGAAAAATTTCTCTTTTACCCGCGATTTATTTTTTATCGTTTATTAAACCAGTATTTTCTTTTCTCCACATGTTCTCCTTGCAAACAAACGAATAAGAATTTGCGCATATGCGTAATTTTTTCTGCCCCTTGTCATGCGCGGTTCACAATAGTACCTGGGACGGGATCAGCACACCAGCTAGAAAATTAACACAGCTCACTGAATTTTATTTACAATTTTAAGATAGGAGATAGGATAGGAGTAACAGCTGCGGCGATAAGATTTGCTTGAAACTCTTAATTGCTAACCGTTTATCTGGGGATGTCTTTTAGCGCCACTTAAAAGTATCCAACAACAAGGCGTTCTTAATTGTTCTAAATGATGATAACGTCGGATCACACTACATTGTACCAGAGAGGGAAAGTGAAGTGCAGCCACCCACACCCTTTTACTCACCCCACCCCACTCTGTCTCTCTTCCGGTCATTGTCATTTCACATGACGTAGCAATCCAGGGACCATTTACAAAAATTGTAACTTCAGACGTTACTACTAATGTCTGGCGTTACAAAGAGTTTGACTGAATGGACTGAACATCAGACGTGAACATTTGTGGCAGAAGTTAAAGATTTGCGCAACTAGGCCCTGTTATAAAAGACAACTTTTCTGTTGAATGGCATGTTCACGTGAGCAGGAAAGACATTACAACAACTTTTCTTTCTGCGAAAGTGTTCTTTTGAATAAAACACGTTCACCGTCTTTTCTTGGGCTTTCTCTTGTCTTTCCTCTTGTGCGATTCCTTCTTTTTACGCCTAAAAATGAAACGTGTTTTGTGTTAATGAGTTATGACTTTTGCCACGAAAAATACAAACGGAATTAACGAGTTACAAACTGTCAAATTATACTAAATAACACAATTCACTGCATTGTAATATTTATAACTACAATAAGAATCGCTGAAGTAAACTGAGTTTATCTTCAAACTAACATTGACAAACACTGGATACAGACCCAGGGCCAGCGGTTAAACAGCGAGTGCAGATGCTAGCTAACTTTAAAAGCGTCTTATAACTCCTACTTCAAAATTAGCGAAATTACACACAAAAAAATACGGATAACACCCAGTTTTGCATTTGAGAGCGAGTTTTAGATCAGAAAATAAGAAGGACAAAGAGGTACTGACCTCTTCTTCCGATCATCATCCGATGACTCTTCGGATGATTCCGATGATTCTTCCGAACTCGAACTATCTGTAGAGACAACAAGTAATACCTTAAGTTAATCTAAGGCGCATCTCAAAATGCAACAAAAACTGGAAGTTTAACCAACAAATAGAAGAAAAAAGAAAGGTAGAAAAGGGCGTACAGAACGTAAATTGTGCCTCAGAACTACACCCACAGGTGGATTGAGAAGAAGGCCAAGGGGGCCATGACCCCATCCCCCACCTTTTGTCTGAGATAGCGTGTTCTGTAAAATCTGTCTTATAAGACCTAACGTTTTTGACACAGATGTTCTTAGGGTTCTTAATCCAATAAATAAAAAGTATCTATACAGCTGCAGCGGGCTTCCCCTTAGTGAGTTTTCTGTAGACTGCCCCTATAGACGTAATAGAGGAAACTCAATAAAGGATCTAGCAAAAAACCTGAACAAAGAAGGCTCTCTGAAGCACAGACGCTTGTACTCTCACGCCGTTATCAATTTCCCTTTCGTAAACGGTCATTACCATACACTGATACCAAGCCTTTTGTCATGGTAAGTTGCAGTGACGTTGAGCAAAGTGGAAGCGTATTGATGAGTAACAGAGATATTGGCAAAACAGCTCTAGTTTAATTGTGGATTGTGGAGACTTTTAACAACATTCCCATATTATTCTAACAGCACTTAAATTGGCGTCGATCGCTCACGGAAGGCCGGAAGTTTTCCTTTTATACAATAGCAGAAAAAACCAGTTAAAAGAATTTGCTCACTCACACCCACCTTCACTGCTGCTATCATCAGAAGAATCTGAGTCACTGTCACTCGCCGCAGCTCGCTGTTGGGCCATGATCATTTTAGGGGCATTTTTCAAGTGCTCTCTTAGTTCATCCCTGGAACACAACATGAACAATATCATCATGTTACAACATCATACAGAAAACAGCCTTTGTGTTGAGAAAAAAAATGCAATAATCCATCGCATCAAAAACAACTTGATGGAAAAGCAAATAATATATCTCCCCGAGGGGAGGAGAGGGGAGGGGAAGGGCCTGACACAAAGCAATTGATAGGCTCATGTTTCTTCTATCCATCCCTACCCTCTCCCCCTGAGGGCCTAATACTTAGGCCATCGCCTAATCTCTTGGATTGTTATGCCGCCTTACTATTGAGAGGGGAACTGAGGGTGCTTTCCATTTGTCAGAGCTGACGGCCAGACCATTCTCACCATAATGAGAATTTCACTTTTAATCCAAATTCTCCAGCCAGATCAGTCAAATCCTAAAAAGTCGGGCTATTATCCGGCCGGCCAGTTCTGACAAATGGAAAGCGCCCTACGTATCACTATCTATCACTGCCCACAATCCTGAAAGGCCAGACACGACCACTTAAATGACTAAATCATCATCATCTTTATTAAGTGATCCGATGCACGGCTGGTTTCAAAACGTATAGGAACTACAATGTAGTAACAGCTCAATACTCACGTGACGCCACCCAGTCCAATAGAAGTGAAGAAATTGATCGAAAAACGCGTGTTACGAGGATTGTCGCGTGGAAAGATTCCTTCAAAATACTCAGCAAGGAATCTGTCAAGGCAAGAAAGACATTCAATTGTAGATTGTAGATTAGAAAAATACCAATACCTTGAGCTTCTGGCCAAAAAAAAAAAAGACAGTCGGCGTACCCAATCCTGTAGGAGCAAAGGATGGGCTACACCCTTCTTTGAAAGAGAGAGCTGGTAATTTATAGTCTTGGTAGGTTTCTCCAATTAATTAGTCTGGTGTAAGATCGGGTCCCTACAATAGCAGCTAGGGAAAAGCGCCCTAGGGACGAGGTTGCTACTGTCGGGTCTTCGTAAATTTAACCTCCATGTCTAATAATAATAATAATAATAATAATAATAATAACAATAATAATTATAATAATAATAATAATAATAATAATAATCGTTTATTCAACCTTTTTGCAGCATAAACTGAATTACAAGGCGGGTCATTAATTACATACAAATACTTCGGAATTATGACACATAAATATAACTGTTAATGTTAAGACACATCACATTTCGCTATTTTAAACGTGATTCTGGTATTTGATGGTGCAAAAATTTCCAACTCTGTTAGTTCTTGAGGAGGCAGGCACAGAAACAGATTCTCCTATTCTAAGGGCATACGGTCTTGTGTGCGCAACTCGCGGCACTAAGCTTCGTAGCAGGTCGGAAGAAGAGTAACTTCGCTTGAGAAATGTTATGCACGCATCCTCCCTCCTCTGGCGCAGCAAAATTAAGCCTGATTTCTTAAGCGCGTCCTCATAGCACAGAAAAGGGAAAATAATTTTCAGCGCCCTCTTTTGTATTGATTCAATTTGATCAGTTAAGTATTGTGTGAGGCCAGCCCAAGCTGGACTCGCAAGGTCCGTTATCTACCTTCTGCTAATTTTCGTAAGTGTTTTCACTATAAAAACAGCACGCGACTAGCTATGAACGAGATCCCAAGAGACTAGGATACTACACCTACCCCTTCCCTAACACAACACTTTGCCATAAGTGGACTGTTAGTGTTAACGTAAACTGAGGGGAGGGGTGGGTGTGTCTTCCTAGAATCTTATTGTTATGTAGAAGCTGCGGATGCACATATTGATGGACTAGCACGGATAACCAATAGGACAGTGTAGGATAAAACTAAACACAACTTCAACTCTCAAAGTACTTACGGATCTTTCAGACGTTCATTGAGTTTAGGAAGACCCATGTATTCTGCAAGCTCTTGGAATAAGATTTTAATGAAGACTCGACTGGAAAGAAAACCACGCGACAGATTCAAAAGAAGAAAAATCAACCACGTAAACATATTTACAGAATCCGGGTGATGCAGAGGAGAGGACATTTAGTAAAAAAAGCGAAAGATTTTGCTGGTCTATCTCGAAATTTTGCCTGCCATACAAAGGCGAACTCATAAATTAATATACCAAAAACTTCTTGATTTGTTAACAGCACTTTGGGAAGTTTTACTTCTTTTCGCTAGACAGTGACGAGCTACGAACAGCATTTTTGGTAGGAAAGGGTTTAACAAACCTCGAGGAAGTGGTGTCATCTTCATTTAATTTGATACAAGCCAGAACCTAAAATACAGCAACAAAAAGTATTAACCCTCAAGACTATGCCCAACTGCACGAAAATGAGTTTTCGATTAATACCTTACTTCAAGTTTGAAATTATCTTAAACTAAATTTTATAAGAGCTAGGGAAAACTTCTTGTAATAAGTCACTTTACAACAACAAATCGCTTGGTTTCAAGACATGGAACAAAGTAAAAAGCAATGTGGTTTCTTCAGAAGTTTTCAGTAGGCATGGTTAACTGAGTGACGATTTGAATCTCACCAGGACTGTAGCTGAGTAGACTTACCGTCCAAGGAATGGCATCTGTGAACAGCAAATGGCCAAAAAACTTGGCAACATTCCTCAATTTGTTTGTTTCAAGGCGATGAATGGTATCATACTAAAGGAAGACCACAAGAACATCTATTAAACACAAAAACGTTGAAGCAAAAAGTTTCTCATTAATTTTGTGGTTAACATTCAGTCAATCTTTTGCAATCGGGGTTGATACAACCTATAGTTCTTCCAGTTTAGATAATAATGTTTTGGGCAGCTCTTAATTCCCATTCTCTAGAATATTGACAATAAAATAATACAGTGAAACCTGTATTAAGTGGTCTCCGTATTAAGTGGACACCCTCTATTAAGCGGACAGTAGCCGAAGTCCCCAAATTTGTTTCCCTTATTTACTTTAAAGGAAACTTTTATCAAGCGGACCCTTCTATTAAGCGGACGCGGACACCTAAAAAGTACCTGAAATGGTCATTTCTATTGTTGCCAACCTGTATTAAACGGACACTTGTAATTAAATTCCACCACCAAAATGCTAGACACCGGGAATGCAAAAGATTGCCATTCACAAATTTTTCGATTTTTACATTAAAAAACGTGACTTAAAGAACTTATTTGATTAGTTTCACAGTACAGTATTGTTTTCTATTTCGTTTTGTTTGTATAGAGCTTGTTTCACTATGATTTCTTCAAATCTGAGGTGCAATCTATGTTTATGGTACTATGATCAATTGGTCCACTTTGATAAAGAAATTAATGCAAACGTATATCGTCATAGTCTCTGGGAGTATTCTAAACGTTTCCACTGTTCATTTGAATGGCATTTCATATGACGTTATCTATTGAAACCTGCATTAGGTGGACCCCCTGTATTAAGCGGACAGTACAGCATTCCCCAAGGGTGTCCACTTAATACAGGTTTCACTGTATTAAGATTTTCCATGGCTGCTCTTCATTAAATTTTGCCACTTCAGAAACTTGAAGGAGACTGAGCCAAGTTAACTTTGGCAAAGACTTCTGGGATTATTAATGAGGACACGCCGGTCAGCTATTGGCCCATTTTTTCCCTGTCCCTTAGTAGTAAAAGTCCCAGAATTCTTTGCAAAAACTTAAGTCTCCCGAGTTTACTTCTTGAGTCTATAGTGGTGAATTTTTTCATTTTAGGGCTTCAAATCATTATATTTTTATCAGTCGTGGATTTACTCACTTGATCATTGAATGCCTTGACATATTCCTCCATGTATGACTTGTTCAGCTGACAGAATCTCTGTGACAAAAGGCAAGAGTAGAATTTAAAATTATCAATAATGTGAATGGATTGATGTCATCTGATTATTGTTTTATTAGAACGAAATAACATGTCGGTCTTGACTCGCGAGATGAACACCATTTGCAGTCTACATGTACAGTCAACTCTCTCTAAGATGGACACCTTTGGGAGGAGCACTAGTTGTCTGTCTTAGAGAGATGTCCATCTTATAGAGAGTCAAATAGAGGGAGGAAAGAAAGGCAGGGACCAACTCTAGGTGTCCGTTTTACATAGGTGTCCATCTTACAGAGGTGTCCATTAAGAGAGTCGACTGTATTTTAAACTGAAACAGCTTTTTGGGAAGACTTTTGCATGTCTCCAGGATTACTATTCATTGGCGCCAAGAAGCTTCTGCCTGGTTTGAGCCTATATTGTTCAAGGCTGTAAAAATAGATGTCTCTCATTGCTCATAGTAACTGGGGCATTTCACAAGAGACTCTCTCTCAGGTAGAAGGGAACAATAAGATTCAGCTGTATTGGTCATTGCGTGGTTGTAATCTTTCTAGAAGAAACTAACCTGTGCTAACAAGCCAAAGAATTTTTCATATGATCTCTGCTGGGCACAACAATCAACGATCATTGTACAGAACTCTGGCTGTGGAAAAAGATGAGAACCACAGTGCATTAAAACAAAAGTCAAACTGCTATTAATCAACTTGTTAAGCAGTTCTCTGCACACTGTTCTTCCTAAATGAAATCTTCTTGTTACACCACTGACAGTGGAAAAAGCATTTGACAATCATGAGATCTTATTTTGTAGTATTTCACTCCAGCAAATTGGCACTCTCCCTGGAATCAATGAGTCCTTTTAATTTAACTAATTTATTATTCTTGTTTTCATGTTACCACGTTCCCGTTGGCCAATAGCATAGCTCTAGCATGGCTTTTTTCACTGCTAGCAAAAAAAAATTGGAATTTCTTCAGTTTTGATTTAAAAAAGAGCCTTATATAGGTATCACAAATTTTGTTAAAGTTATGATTAATTGGTAACAGGACTGAGTGGAGTCCAATTCAGTCTGTAATCATACTTGTGATTATACAAATCAGACTCCTGCTATGCAGTCATCCAATTTTGTTAATCACTCGTATGACTACAGACCGAATTGGACTCCACTCAGTCCCGTTACCATTACTAACTGTCCATGTATGGTACAGTAACTCACCAATTGCTCATCCTTAATTTGCATTTTCAGAAGCTTGTGAGCACATTCTTCGAAATCCAAACTGCAAATAATAAGAGGTAATAAGAACAAAAAACAGATCCTTCACAATCACTTCAACAAGAACACTGTCCTAGCTACTACAGATACAGGGTATAGCAAACACGGCAGGCATTCGAAAGGGAGGGGAATTAGTTAGTGCCCCTCAAGTTCTTGTGTACCAGTATTCCCCTTTTCTCCGTCAAATCCACGTCATGCAGGCTATGACAGATTTATTCTTTACCCCAAAATATCAAATTTTAAATAATAGTTACCTTATCGGTACTTACTGTGAAACTCATAAAACCGTGAACACCAGAAATATTTATGGAATGTTATTGTGATGCGAGAAATAAGCCAATAAGGTGTGAGATAACTAAACCGCAAACAGCATCGGTAATTAGTTTGTGGTTTTGAGGTTTGCTTGCCTATCCTGAACTTTATTGTGATTGGCCAGAACACAATCAACATTCCTGAAATTTTTCAGGCGTTCACGGTTTTTTGAGTTTGACAGTAATTTCATGATTTTGGCAAGACAGTATTTTGCGGGGTTTTATTCTCGTGATTTTAACAGGTAAACATAAAAAAAGAGCATTAAATTTCCTGATTTAAGCATTCTCAACTTCATTTTTTTTTCCGAAAAGTCCGAACCTGTACAAAAAAATTAGATACACTGGAACAAGCAATGTGTGAAATCTTTGTTATTTAACAACAGAAGACACAAAACGGAGTTTACCAGTAAAGCCAGAAGGCCATTTGAGTTTGTCGATACATATCGTTGCTATTACTTGTCAATTGTTATCCAAATTTTCTATATGGGTATTAAATTTTGCGACATACAGTACCTGGACTGAATTGTGAGATATATTGTTCTTCGCAAAGCAACAAGGTTTGTTTCAGTGTGATCAATAATTTCCATCTTCTCATCTTCTGTTGAGAAAAAAAGATATATTTCATTTTATTAGAAATAAATGCCACCAGTTCCGTTATGACGGAGTGACCACCATTTCTACATAAACTGCTCTAAGCATTGAGAAGGTTTTGAAAAAAAACCTGCCTTTGTTTTCATCATCATCCTCATCTTCATCATTATCCTCGTCATCATCATCATCTGACGATTCGCCTGAGTCACCTTCACCAAGAATGTCTGCGAAGCAAAAACAGCAGAAATGAAAAAGAAATCATTAAATATAATAATATTATTGTAGAGGTGTAATAAAGCACAAACAGGACTTTCTGAAAACCTGTTGGAAAACTCTAAACCTTGCAGTAAAAAGTTTGATACTCTAAGTTCAAAATTTTCAGAGACCCACAACTTTTTTGCTAAAAAAAGCAGCTGTTATTATTGTAGATGCTAATCTTCTTTAAAAGTGCTAGACAAAAACTGATGGCTGCAGTAAAACATGAATTATTAATGAATACTTGCCTCTTTTTATTTCCTTGTATTTATCTTCATTTTCCAGGAAGTCTGGGTCAAACTTGAATATATCTGCATACAAGCAGGTGATAATTATTATCACCAAAATTAATACAAACATTAAAATCAGTGCAAGAATCCTAAAAGTTCCAAGTCAGTTACAGAAAAGAATTAATAAATTTGACATCTGACTTACTTAGAATATCTTCTGTGTTTCCAGCTTCTTCCAGCCGCAGTAGATGTGTAATTTGATCTTCCTCCTCCACAAGATCCAGTTCGGCTGGAACAGCAACATGATCCTGTTTAAAATACACAAAATTGAACTTCTTGATTTATCATGAATGATAAGTAAAAAATTCAGGCTTGAGTGGGGAAGGCCTGAATATTCAACAACTTAGGTTACAAGTTCATTCTACTGCAAAGATGATGTTCACTTTTATTGATCCACTGTTCAAAATTTGATTCATCCCATACATTTCAATTTGAAAGGAACGTAACATAATTATGTACCTTGAATCCATCTTTTCTGATGGCAAACATCACTTCAATCATGTACTGGACCCGCTTGTCAATTTCCGCACTGTGAAGAATGTTCCGAAGCCTTTCAAAGACAGCTATATAGAAAGCAATAACACACGATTAAATCAACAGCAACACCTTCATGGTCTAACCGTGAATGCTGAGTAAGTTAAACTGCAAATTCTACAGTGTAACTACAGATGACACAAAAGCAGATGTGATTTAGAGAATTAAGAAACTGATTGTTAATTAAGAGAGAGCCTTTTTTAGCCCTGTTTGATTCCCCTAAAATTAAATTAGAGGGTCAAAAATGTATCATTCTTCTTCTGAGTTCATGCATTATACCACAATGATTAATCAGTTATCAGTTATTTTATCATGTTGCAGACAGAGTAATTGAACATGCTATTTTTTATTTGATTACTCAGAATGTACTGATAATATTGACATTGTAGTAATATTATTTTAGTGAACATACCATGAACACCGCGGGATGAGACTTCTGTCAGCTTCATACCAACTTCTTTTAAGAATCCAATCTATAAAATTAAATATAACATTTTTCAGCTTAAAATAATAAATTTCAACCTTCTGTAGTCCAAGAGACTGCTGGCCTTTTAATAGATAATAAAATCTATGTTGTTTAACTAAAATCCTAATAACACTATTACTAGGGTTTTCATTTAGAATTCTAGTAGCAGGAGAAAGGTGTAACGTTACACAAGAATCTTTGAAAGAAGCTCCTCGTCTGAATAAAAAATAGCCACAGGATACCGAAGCATCAGCTGAATAATTTTTCACAGTAAACGGAGAATTCTCCGATGTCCGATGCCTAATGAACAACCTGCTCTTCAATCTAATGGAAAAAACTGAGGGTTACAAAAATCAGGGTAAATTTGATGGCATTTGGCTTACAAAGTAAGTTTTAGTTTTAAAAAAATTATACATGTACGTTTGACAAATCTGTGGCTCAAAAACTTAGTATTCCAATGGATACACCGTAGAACTCACCGCAACCTCCACACTGTCATCTGTGGGTTTGTGGAGAAGCAAGGTCAGAATCTCCAGGGCTAAGATCTCATGTGCCTGCAAAAAAAATGTATTTATTTAATAGGTAAGAATAATGCCTGATTTGAAGGCTAAGCTGATGAAGTTGGGGGAGCCATTTTTCTAAAAAAAATAACTGGAAGCAATCAAAAATCACTGCCTCTGACCAGTAACTCTGACACATGTAGGCTAGTGGATTGTTATATGTTTCTGGGAAACTGCCCACCTACCCCTCCCCTAAGCCAACATTAACACTTACTTCTCACTTAGGGCAAAATGTTAGTTTAGGGGAGGGGTAGGTGGGCAGTTCCGAGAAACTTATAATGATCTGCTATTAATTGGATTCTTTGGTAAAAAACAAAAGCAAAATCAGCAACGAATAGATACTGTAGTGTAGAACATACACTGACAACTGACAACTATGGGAAAACTAAAGCCAGCTACATTTAAAACACACTGTAATATTTCTGAAAACGTTAAAAATATATAGTAAAAAAAATAAATTTATGAAAATATAAAATAAATAAATTAATAATAATCGTAATAAAAAGAAACACCCAGACGAGTACTCACCACTTGCTGATTGACAAGATGAGCAATGAACCTTGTGGAAGATAAACAAACAGCCTACATGCAGGGCACAAATAAAAGCATGATAAGAGATAACGAGACAGGTTGAAGTGCTGCATAACAATAATCTAATCTAGCTATCTTGGTTTTTAAGCAACTGTTACACTGCATGTACCGTACAAGTAATTATGGATGATAACATTGTCAAAGTGTCGTAGAAACACAAGCCATAACAATGGGTTTACAAGAAACATTTATTTTTTGTTTGATTGTTTGTTTTGGTCAGTACTTCCTCCATATTGTTCTACAGCTTCTAAGCAGAACAGAAGTGTTTCATCAGAACATTCTATAATATTTTCCTAGTCACAATGCATGCCATCTTATACATTGAATGAACTTTTCCTCCTTGAACTTGGAACTTCAGCAGTTACATGAAATCCCATTCCAGACAACTTTACATGTTAAGCAGTACAGTTTGTATGCTGTAAATATAGAAAAATAACAAATCAGCACCTTATCATTTCTTCTGTATGCTCGTCGAAACAGCAGAATCAGACGTCGAAGAAGAAGTTCTCCATTTTTTGGAAACTGTTGACAAAAAAAAATTTGCAAGGTTAAATGTAGACTCATTTACTATTTTTGAATGTACAACAAAGGTTTACTACTGATTTTTTTTAGCACAGACAAACCTTTGTGTTGAGGATGGCAACAAGTGCGGCATAAACATGAGTGAATGTTGGAGAAGCTGCTTGAGCTCGCATGATTGACTGACACAGCACACCTCTGCAACAAAACCAAGAACAAAATCCCTTGTAGATTAGAGTAAATGCTGGCATGATTTGTGCAGTCATTAACATTCCAAAAAAGACATTATATAACTACTTGTCAGTCAAGCTCTAAAAAATCATCCCGCAGTTACCATTTTAATTTAATTTAAATACCCAATATTCATTGTAATATCATGTGTGGTTTGAGCATTCATTTTGTGACTGAATATTGAATCACTTGCATGGATGTAACAGAGAACTTAATAATTTGCTGGAAAATAATATTATTTTATTAATTATCAATCATTTTATTATTTCATGCTCAATCCCTACCTTCCTCGTACAATGTTCTCCTGGAAAAGCTCTCTTACAATGTTACCAATATTTGATGTGTTAACCTACAATAACAATAAAAAAATTCAGAACCAGTTGAGTCTATCAAATAATCATCAAAACTAGGAATCATGATGCTTAAGTAAACAGGGTTGCCACTAAGATTTCAAGTTTCCGGTTAAATACAACAAGTAGGCAGGGAATTAAACAGCTAGGGATTTCTTTTGGTTCTATTTTTCTTCCATTTTCCTATGAAAGTAGCCGAGAACCACGTACTGTAGTTAGCAAAACCCTGGTCCCTGCCTCTTAATGAAATTAAAGCCCTGAGTAAATCTAATTATTAAGGCAAAACTGCACACTGATGATTGAGTACAAGAGGGAGCTGGGGAAAAGCAAGTTCCACACTACACGTGTGAACCAGATAAAGTTCCAGAGATATGGGCAGAGCCTCTCAGCCCATGTGTACCTTTACCTTATCCTACCGTTTTAAAATACGCTTTAGTACTAACCTTGTTAACAAGACCATTGATGCTTTTCTTTAATGCTTCCCAACTGAGTCTCTGATAAGCTTCACTGAAAAAAATAAATTGATGAACACTAAATACATGTACTGGTATGCCACAATAAACTGTTTGAAAAACAGTTATTATTAGTGTACATATAGATGTACATTGTATGCACTAGTTGTCAGTGAATTCTGTATTAGGCTAACCTAGATTTAAATGACACCCTGTATTAAAATATGGACAAGAGGGACAGTAAAGCGCTAAATGGTCCTTTTAATACATTTTTTCTGTTAGTAAAACCAGTGCAGCAAGCTCAACTTTTAGCAAACTTGGATTTTGTGACCTAAGTTTATAAAATGGACACCAGGCATAATTAAGATATTGAGACTCTTCACACATGAGAGGTTTTGTTTCAAAATTGCCAAAACCAAAATGGTCGTTCAATTTTGGCAGGCCAAACCCTTGAATTGAAAAGCACCTGGGAATAATGGTTGAGGGATAAAGACCAAACAAACAACTGCCTTGACCCTCCAGGCTGCCTGTTGAACTAGGGAGCAAACATCCACACAACCTCATAAAACTATGTTGGCTAACAACCCAGCCAAGAGATTCAAACATTTTGCAGGGCTAAGGAAGGACTCAGCCAAACTATTCTTTAATGATATCAAATTTTGGTAGGAATTTGGGAAAAGCAAGCCCAAAACGAGAACATTAAATGGTGTCCTATGCTCCAATAACTGCAGAAAACCTGAACTGTATGATGATGATCATGGTCACCCAATTAAAGGTGCTAGGTTAAGAATTTAAGACGAAATCCATAAGGAAATGGAGTAATTTTAAATAAATTTCAGTGGACAAAACCTTGCACCAGAATAATTTAAACAATACCCCATTTTTTAGGGCTATAGATGTAATAATGTAATTACACCAAAGAAAATTAAATCATCAGAGCCCGAGAAAATAGATGTCAAATTTCACAAAATCACATCCTACACATGAAATCTTCAGAATTTTACCTGTGCTTTCACAATTCTTGCATCCACTGAAAATTAAAATTACTCAATTTCCTAATGGATTCTGTCTTAACCATTTCAATATAATATTACCTCCTAAATACTCACCTACTCTTGTCCTCAATACTCTGTTGCATCATTTTGAGTCTTGCTGGGGGAATATATGCACCTCCTGAAAAAATTAATAATGCAATAAAGATCAAAAAATATAGCAAGCAAAAAGATTCAAGAGTCAAACTTATTATATGGCTAAAACCATTCATCAGTTTTTGGACAAAGAAAACATTTTCATGGGAAAGTGAAGCTATCAATAATTATTCTTCAAACTAAGCTTGGGTTTAAGAAGTGTAAAGTTCATGTACATGAACACCTGAGAAACTAACAGGAAGGGCACTTATAAGTGTTATAGTGTCACCCTCTCTTAATAACATTAGTTTGGTTGGGTTTTAAACCAGCACAGACTTACTTTAAAACAATATTGCTGACTGGCTATCGACTGCCCTGATTTCAGCACTAACACAGTGTAATAGGACAGTGCATGTCAAAGCACACAGGCACTTAAATGGTTTTTTTTTCTTTCACTGCTAGCAGAAAAACTCTTGGAATTTCTTGTGTTTTAAGTTTAAAAAAGCCTAAAATATCACAAATAGTTTGTTATAGTTATGATCAATTGGTGACCGAACTTTGTGTCATCCAATTCATTCTATAATCATACTTGGGATTACACAAATCGGACTCCCGCTACGCGCTTGTCCGATTTTGTTAATCACTTGTATGATTACAGACTCAGTCCTATTATATTTTGTACCATTATTAATCAGCCAATACAAAGATAAAATAATCACAAGAATCTCTACCTGTTCTTGTCAAAAGTGGATTGTTTGGATCCACCTTCTTTTTACCAGTCTCCACACCCTGCTCTGTCTTATCTTTTTTTTCTCCGGCTTTCTGATCTTCTTCACCCCTTGTTCTGCTGCTATCATGTGCATCACCACGCTCCTGATCCTCAACAGGACTACGTTTATTTCTCCTATGATCCCTCTCTTCATCTGAGGGAGTATTGCGCCGTCTTCTTTCAGAACGATCATCATGTTCTTTTCTTCTTCTTCTCTCCCTTTCTCTATCATCGTCATCATCATCACTCCTGTATCTTCTTCTTCTGTGTCTCTCTCGGTCTCTGTGTCGATCTTTTCTCCTATCAGAATTTCTCTCATCCTCACTATCACTTTGTTGTGTCCTTCTTGGGTGTCTTCTGTCCTCTTCCTTATCGTCATCACTTTTATTTTTGTTTTCCTTATCTTCTCTTCTTCGTCTCCTGCTACAGTGGCAAAACAACAAGAAGCACAAAGGACAACGATTATTGGACAAGGATGAGCAAAATATCGTGATTTGTCAGTGGCAAGCACATCACTTCTACGTCCATAGAGGACATATTGAGGAGAAAAATTTTATTAGAATTAAGATTATTGACAAAGGGTTAACTATGACTTAACTTACATAAACTACTTAATTCTACACATACCTATCATAGTCACTTCCAGACTTGTCTTCGTTATTTCTTCTCTTATCACGACGTTCTCTTGAACTGAAAAATTAATGTTAATAAAGGAATCTTTATTTCCAAAGTAAATGCATGGGTTACTTTTGTCGATTTCCACCAATCAGATCATTGCCTCCTCAAAATCAAGAACGCCACATGAATTAATTTCTTTGAAGCAGATTTCAAGTGGTAGATGGAAAGGTATTGTTAGATGAGAAGTGTGTGATTGTGATTGGAAGTGTTTTAAGGTTAAAAACCTGAAATATTTATAAAGAAAAACATTGGAGAACTTGGAAAATGGTGAGGATATTTCTGCCATTCAACTAACCAGAGATGGATTATCAATAATTTATTTTCCAGTCTGCACCGAAGTTTCTGGACAGCCATTGTGACAAATTTCAAGCCCATACATTGCTGCTGTAAATATCTCATCCCTAACTTTGCTAATGTAAGTCACAAAGATCAATGGAAATACCTTTAATCTGTATGTGTTGCTGTTGAGCTCAATGGAAAAGACCAAAGCAAAAATGTGGCAAAACACAACATGTGTTTGGTGTCAGCTGACATTTCCTATTTCTAGCATTTTGTAATGATGCATAAATTAAATTTTTTATTTACATTACAGAACTATTGCCCCCTCCGGCTTCCTGCTGTCTCTTCTCAGTGAGGAACAAGACTGGATCCAATAGAGCAACAGAAATCAGACCTAATTGAAACTTGGTTATAACCTTTCTCTGATTAGGGAATACATGTCACATGACCAAACAGTTGGCCTGAAATGGTCACGCAAGCTATTTAAAAACGCAATGCAAATGACCATTTCTTTCAAGGTCCTAACAGTTAAGTGATTTCAATAGTTATACTACTACATGAGAAATTACCGCAATTTGATTGGCTTAGAGCAGTGGTATTTCAGCTTAATTTGAAATACCTACGTGTGAAAATTACAAACCTTTTGTGGGTAGTAGTATAAACAAATAATAGCATGATTTGTACATGATATTTGGCATAAATACCACTCGTGATATTTCAAAATTGTCTCAAATTTCACTCGCCGAATTGCGCATAACAGTTTTGAAATATCACTTGTGGTATTTATACCAAATATCACTACAAATCATGCTACTCTCTATACTAATTTAAGCTTACGATAATTAAGCATGCTTAGTTATCAGGTTATTAAATCTTACTATCTCTCCTGTGGTGATCTTGATCTTGATCTAGATCTAGACCTCTGAGCAGTTCCACCAACGGGCGAATTCGAATGTCTAACAGACTTAAAAAGACAACAGGAAATACGTTTAAGCCTTACTGATTCTCTTTGGACCATGCAAGCTAAAGACAAATTTACAAAAGCTAGCTAAGTAACCATATTTATAAGCTGTATAGACTCATAAGCTTACAATCACAATTGAAAAAGTCTTAAATAGGTGATCAACAAATCTGAATTATATCTCGAAGATATATAAAAAAGGAAAGGAACTATTGTCGTCAGACAACGGAAAAGAGATTTCTGAAATCTTTCAAGATTTAAGCGAACAACTCAAACTACAACATCTCCCATTTTCGACCTCTGCACAAGGCTTAAACAAGCTTACGTACCTGAACAACGCTTCGTATTCTGGTGTGTTCCACAGCCGCCATTACCCCTATTACTTATTGAAAGGTTCTTAGAAGATCCTTTACGAAATTACATTAAAAAACTACACATTATTCCACGTATTTTAAGTTGTAGTAGCTACTTTTCATCCAAGATTTGACGGTCAAAGCGCATCTGAAAGGTAACCGCGCCAGATCATTTTCTCGGTCTAGCCTGGGCCCCACATTCTCCCAGAGTTAACCCGGGGCGCGGAAGGGCGCGGAGGGGTGCAGGGAGTACTCCTGATTTCAAGTGACGAGGATGATCGAATGGGGGCATAAATCAAAACCTAAAAAAAATTCTTGGGATTTCACTAAAACCCCCCCAAAATTCCCATGCCGAGCCTTAAAAATTTCCAGAAAGCGTGAAAAATAACAACAGCTAGAAATCAAATCTTCAGATTGTTTTGTATAGCCAAAAATATCCCAACTTAAATCCAGCCCCCCCGTGCCAAATTTTCCCACCCCTCAAAATTCCCGGAATCGAAAATCGAATCAAACCCAAAAATAATTCTTCGATCATCCCAATCGCTTGAAATCCAGAGTTAACCCCCTGCTCCCTAAAGATATCACTTTTGTTCCTGAAAACTGAGGAGGAGGCCCGGGGGAGGAGGTGGGATTAAGAGTTAAGGTCTCTATAAAATCTACAACAGAAAAGTAAGGGTCTCTCCTCCACAGAGGCTGCAGAGGCTACCCGCCAGGTATTCCAAACAAAAAATATATAAGTGTGCGATGGACAGTGGGAAGAGACACCCGCCAGTTTTTATCCTTAACCAGTTCATTCTCTTGCCATGATTATATTGATATTGTTCCTGTGTAGTTATGCTCACATGAATAAGCAGGATGCAATAAATTCAGCCAAGAAGCATGGCCTAGGGAAGGGGGGGGGGGTGCTTATGAAATATTTTTTTCAGGCATTTAACATGTTGTACCCAAGCTAAAACTATATCACATTCTCTCATGTTAAGAATATGATCAAAACGCCCATCAGAAAAAGAACACCACCAGAATTAGACATTCTCAAACTTCCTTTTTTTATTTTTATAATTACATTAACTCCTAGCTTATTTCTACCAGAAGTTTTTTAGACTTCTTTTTAATATGCAATATATTGCATAAAGTATATTTCTGTACTAGATAGAAATATCTAATTTAAGTAGCTATCATGACATGAAACCATACAGGGAATTATGACCATCATAGCTACAATAGCTTATTTATAATTTATCTGCCATATATAAGTGCAGCTTTTAATGTGAGTCTGAGTGACACTAGCCCACAGAAATCTTCAATCTCAAGCCAGTAAATTATGCTTAATGCACACCAATTCTTTACACCTGACGGGAAAATTAACATCTCTTGCAGCATTAATGATGACAAAGTTTCATCATGACTTCAGTAAATTATTTTGAAGAATTCATCTAAATCTCCTACAGTTCTTATCTTCACCTCACAAGACAATGTCTCCATAGAAAATAGTTGGTCTGTGAACAAGATATCAAAGGCAGCAAAAGGTATAATTGTCACAAATGAATTCACTTTGATCACAGATGCAGAGATGTGTTATTGTTAAGTTGTTAGACTGCTTTTAGACTGACTCAGATACAATTTGTGCAGTTCTAAATAACACCTTATAAAAAATATGTAAATATCAGCAATGAACATATATTTACAATACTATGAGGTAAGAATAAAAAATATTATCATGCAGCTCCCAGTAAATACTATTATCTTGAGAAGAAAGAAGATGCAGTAAAGTTTATTTATTTGCTTGTTTTGTTGTGATTTCTGACCTTCCCTTATGTGAAATAAATGTGATTCATTCTTCTTGTACTAAAGAACAGACTATAGCAACAAGCAAAACAAGCATTTGTCTTCATTTGTCAACTATGGTTTTGAGGCAAATATAACCTGATAGCTGTGGCCAGGAGGTTTTGTTACTGTCTCCATGGCAACATCCACAAACCCTCCTTCTTTAAGTTTTTCTATATACAGCTCCGGACACCAGTTGGGTCCATATTTTAAAAATCCTTTACGTGTGCTTGTCAGTAATGCATCATAAAAAAGTCCAGTCAACATGATTCCTCCTGGTTTTAAGATCCTCTTCATCTCTGAAATGCCTTGTTCAAGACTTGGCCAAAAATAATAGCAATTTGTGTGGAACACACTGTTAAACAAGTCATCTTCATAAGGAAGTTCCATAGCGCTGCCCAAACGGATTTCTAGTTTCCCTCTTTCTATCGCTTCTTTAAAACGCCTCTGTGCGCTCTCAACCTGAAATTTTTTTTCAAGGCAAAATAAACATAATCAAAACATTATAAACTCAAGCACTCGACATTATCAGGCAGGGAATGATCCAAAATAACTTACGAAACCTTGCAAAATGAATACTCTAAAGGACAACAACAACATTACTACAACAACAATGTATTTATTTAATAAACTATAACGTTTACAAATTATAATTGTAAACGTTAGAGTTAAAGAAAAAAGTAATTATTAAAGTAATTATTACTTTATGCCATGCAAATAGCTATAAATGCTAATCTTGGCAGGAAAAAAACTTTAAATTATGGAAAAAAAAGGAAGAGAAAAGAAATACAAATAACAATACAGAAAGAAACACCTTACATAAATACAACATGTATTACCCATAAAGAGTTAGTCTCCCTTGCAGCCGTTTTTAGTGTCGTCGTGCAATGTTCCTCAAGGAGGGTTGCGTGACGACGGCTGTGAGGGAGATCAATAAAGAGTCTGTGGTTGAATAAAAAAAATGCAATTAAAAAATAATGTCAGCTAATAAAATAGAAAAAGAAACGTTTCCCTTTAAGTGATATCACAAGTTTAAGAGGGCTGCCTGGATGGAGTTTACTATTTTGTTACTGTGATTGGGCCATTCTAGATATTATAATTGAGTCTTCAAAAAAAATAAGCAAAACTACTAAAGTAAGGTCACAGGATGATGAATTTGCCATTAACAGGCAGAAGGAGCCTTTTGTGATCTCAGCTTGTACTTTTGAAGTCATGAGGTCTTATACTTTTTTAGTTTGTTATGTTTACTGTTACAGGAAGTTTTTTACGGTATATAAGCTGTTATTAACAGCTATAATTTTAGTGTTGGCTGATATACTGACACCCCATCCGGGGAGGGGTATCTGAATATAGATGGGTCTAGGTGGGCTGCCGGCAGACAGAGGGGCAAAGGAACAGACAGATGGACGGATGGACAGAAGGATGGACCGAAAATTAGTTGACAGAAAGAAGTGGTTATTAAAAGACGCTCATCACAGTACTATGACCGAATTGTAAACGTTTACAAAGCTGAATAAAATGATAGTAACTGCAATCTTATGATCGAGTGACTAAGGTTAATAACAACCAATTACAAATACAGACTTAGTTTTGCAATGTGAAACAGCGAAATGACAGTTTTGTCTTAAATATATGGAATATGAGTACTGCTATTAAACAGTAAATAAAATTTACAAATAAAAAATATCCAGCTGGGTGCTCTCCAATATCTTCCAAAAACGGTGGAACATAGCTCTGCCCTGCACTGTTATGTTGTAGTATTTTTTAAATTTTAATTCGTCATGTTTATTTAGATAGTTCTAAATATTTTAATTACAATTGAGGGCCACTAGTTCATCAGTTTATTCTGTCATGTGCTACTCTCATTAAATAAAAACAGAAACCGAATAACAAGAATTGTATTTATATGTTTTCAAGCAGCAAATGCCTTACTTAAAGGAGCTAAAACAGAAAGCCAAATTGGCCAGAAATGGCCCAAAATGCACCCTGGGGCCTTAAAAATTCTAAAATCCAACCCCTAACTTGGCACTGCGTGCAAAATTAGATGGCGGCTTTGCCGCCATCTTTAGTCCCTGCTATTGATACATTTGTCCCAGCTACTTCAAATATTAACAAAAACCCTGAGATCTAATGCAGCTAACACCATTAACTATTTCAGAAGCAGCTTATGCGAACTTAATAAACACAAAACTAATACTTTATTATATACATTGTACATATCTTTATGTCCAAAGAGTAGATGGAGAGGGGGATAACCCTAATCTTGTACCCAGATCTCTTGTACCCAGATCTCTTATAACCATCTCTCTTCTCCCCAGTTCCCCCTCAATAAACAGTTCACTTGAATTCAATACTTACTATTTGCTCAGAAATGTCAATGCCAAACACTTTACCAGAGGAGTGCTCCACTTTTTCCAGAGCAGCATTTAACCCAATACCAGGGCCAAACCCAATTTCAAGAACTTTGTGATCAGGCTGGATGTTCAAATGCTTTACAGTTTCATTTTCCAAACTTGCATTTCCCTTTCCAAGAATAATCTGCAAGTCAGAAACACAATGATTTAAAGCCTGTACTTTTCAATTAAAAAATGATATTTGCCACTTCTGTACAGTCATCATGGCAAATTAATGGTCGACCTTGTTAGGGTAAATTCCAACAAGCGACATGGCCTTTAGGCAGGGCTCTAAGACAGCAGAAATTGCGACAAACAACACAAAGATTGCTTGAAACTGTGACAGCGACATAGCTTCCTCCTCAATATACGAAACGACAGGTCTTGAAACTCAGACTAGGGAAGTTCACTTTCAATTTTCCACATCCGTTAACAGTTGGCATGTTAACCCACATACAAAATAATGTACTCAGATAATAACCCTTTACAATACTCTATGGGACAAAGCCTTGCATAATATAGCATTCAAACATTTCTTTTCTACAATTCCTAACGTGATGCGAAGTTGTAGGTTCAAGAGATTAAACTAAAACCTCATCTGAGAAATAATGTCAATGAACATTTTTCATGAAAATGCATCTGAACAAGATCATTAACTACCTTGGTTACTATTAAATTGTTTAAAGTGACAAAATACTCGGATTAAAATTTGCACACCATGATGAAGATCATCAAATGCACATCAGGACTTCTGAAGAAGGGTTATTTATTTTATTCCTTATGGAATACGTGATCAGGTGCAATTTATGATCATTTGTGAGAAATCACACAATCGCATAAAATCAGAAGCCCTGATCCATCACGATACAACGCTAGATGGAGACATAATAGAGAGACTCAGAATTACGTTTTTTACAGTAAATGGTAGCCTCCCCGCAGACGTCCTTTGGGGTTCGTATGTCATGCATTCATAAACGAACCCCAAAGGACATCTGCGGGGAGGCTAAGTAAATGGCAGATTCTTAGTTGACTATATCTCAGATTAGGAAATGAACAGCTAAAACTGTCTGATATACATCTCTCAAACCATATCATGAACCACAGTCTAAAGCTTCTTTTAATGCTTAAACTAAATGATTCAGCACCATCCTTGTAAAAGTACATCATAGTACCTTCTACAAAAGACAAGGAAATTACTGTAGTTAATGTTTGATCTTCAATGTAACGATTATAATTACAGCTTTAAATTCTGCTTGTAACAATTTTTTTAGATATATTTCCTGGGGGGTACTCTTGGGAATTTTTGGTGGGGGGTGTGCCGCCCAGTTCCTCATATCCTGACCCGATTTCAGACCACAAAATGTACTTTTCCACACCCGTTTTCAGACTAGACCTCTAAAATCCATACCCGTTTTCAGACCTGCCTTTAGGCAGAAATTATGTTGTCATTACTTGGCCGTTAAAGCGCAAACAAATTATTCAAATCCATTTTGAATTGGCATGTATTTCTCTTTCTTTCTTACTCATTTGGAAATGAAACACTAAATACGTTCACACACTCTGTAGTTCCCTCGAAAACCATACCTCAACCTCGTCCCCAGGCTGGGGCGGCACATACCTATATAGCTTATATAAGCGAGTACCCCTCACCCCCCACCCCCCCTCCCCTTCACGACCTGTGCCACTAATATAGTTTGTAAAGGAGCGGTCATTTCAAAAGCGAACACTTTTTTTGCATCGATTGAAAACTTTTTCCGCATCGATTGAATTCCATATCAATATAAGTTGAAACTGTTTCCTGTCATCTGTTGCTTGCGAAGCATGGCAAGGATGGACATAGATTGAAACTTGAAAAAGTTTAATTCAAGATTGAAAGCTATTTTATGCCAACAAAAATCACCAACAAATTATTACAGTTGTTACCTGAGTTGTGTCGTTAGCTCTCGCCAACTATTTTTTCAGTATTTTCACTCAGCAGTAAGCGTACAAATGTCTGTGATATCTCCAACTTTTTAGAGATCAAAACTTACCCTGACTATATGTCCCACGAGACCTTTAGGTTCTCGAAGATTTCTTGCAATCAAATCGATAACTCTAGCTTTCAGGTCGGTCATTTGCCAAATAAGGGTTACTACTACAACTAAAGCAACTACAAAGTACCACATTGCGCCAACTATAATCTCGCAAGTTGTACTGACGACAACATCGACGGAATGGACGGGCATGTATGTCTCAAGACATTATTCGTAACGGTTACATGAAGTAGCGACCCAAATAAGCCAAATCAAAGCTCTACGAACGGGACGGTTTTGGGGGACGGGCGAACGGACGAGGTGGGGGCTGGCTCTACTATTAGAAAAGAAGTGAAAAATATCCCAAAGTGAAATCTAATGACAGAACTTGAAAAAAAGCAATTTAATTGTACGGCAATTTAAACAAAACATTGGCCAAACTTCTTTTAATAGATAAGTAAGTGCTAGTGTCTTTTCCATGATAAATATTCCTTTATAAGCTACGCTCATTGTGTACACTGCACTACTGTCCCGAGGGGGGGGGGGGTACTCCCATACATTACCTACACGGGTATGTGCCGCCCAAAGGGGTCGTGATTTTGAAGCTCCTGGTTTAGGACGGGGTATCCATTTCAGACGCGGTTTCTAGAACGGGGTTTAATATTTCGAACGTACGAAAACTCTCCACTTTTGTAAGCAGCCATTTGAAAGCATTCAAGGACAGATTGCTTTTAAATATACGGTTCAGTGCGTTAACAAGCAAACCGTTGTACTCTTGTTGCACCCTAGAACGGAGTATAAAAAATTGGCCCATTTCTAGAACGGGGTGTTAGTTTTAGGCCTGGGGGGGGCACTTTAGAAATTTCTGGGTGGGGATGTGCCGCTGGGACCCTGGAACCCTTGACCTATACCAGAGCTAGTTTAGCTGAATTTTGCTACCCTATACTAGAGTAAACTCCCAAAATCCCCCTATCCTAGAGTAGCTGTTTCCCCAGTCTAGGTAAAATCTTCAACCAACTGATCAGTTTCCTGAAAAATGATACCCTATTCTAGACCCAAACGTTCTGATTTATATACCCTATCCTAGAGTAAACTGCTTGAAAACCATACCCTTCACAGCGGCACATACCCATATAGCCCATATATGGCAGTACCCCCCCCGGGGTTTTAGGGCGAATTCGAGAACGGGGTATAAAAAATTGGCCTATTTCTCGAATGGGGTATCAATTTTAGGGGAAATTTTCTCTAGAACGGGGTGCCAATTTGGAGTCCCGGGCGGCACATACCCACCCAAAAAATACCCAAGTGCCCCCCCCGGGACTACTGTACTGTTTCACTTATTAGGTTTGCGTATTTTTCCTTTTAATTAAGTTTGTTTCCTTTACGAATTTAGTTTTTTTAATGAATATTATTTTCAGCCCGCTGTGAAAATAGAAAATAGTTTTGAATAGTTAAATGTACACGTATTTGTAAATCTCCACTGTGTACATGTTTTTTTAAACACACATATGCTGTTGTAAATAACACCTTTTACAAATTTTGTAAATACCTACACATTATAACACTATGAGGTGACAGTTCTCAGTTCCTAGGTCGAACCTTTCTCCACAGACTTGTGAAAGATACATGTTGTGGTGGAGTTTTTATAATTTGTTTGTTTTGCTGAGTTTTCAGCCCTGAATTTTCGTATGTAAAATAAATGCGATTCTTCTGATTCGATCAAAACCAACTTCTGTGATCTATGGTTTTGAGGCAAATATAACCTGATAGCTGTGGCCAGAAGGTTTTGTTACTGTCTCCATGGAAACATCCACAAACCCTCCTTCCTTAAGTTTTTCTATATACAGCTCTGGACGCCAGTTAGGTCCATATTTAAAAAATCCTTTACTTGAAAATGACTTTAGTCTGTCATGAACAAGCCCAGTCAACATGATTCCTCCTGGTTTTAAGACCCTCTTCATCTCTGAAATGCCTTGATCAAGACTTGGCCAAAAATAATAGCAATTTGTGTGGAACACACTGTTAAAAAAGTTTTCAGTAAAAGGAAGTTCCATAGCACTGCCCAAATGGATTTCTAGTTTCTGCCTTTCTATTGCCTCTTTAAAATGCATTTGTGCATGATCAACCTGAAAGAAAAAGGCAAAATATGAACAGAATGAAAACATTATAAACTCTGACATCTATGTTATTAGACGATGAATGATCAATAACTAAAGCACCTGTAAAAATGACCAAAGCTTAATTTAAGTTTTCAAAGACAAAGACAATAATAAAAATTTATGGTACAGCATGCAGTTTTCAATTTACCCAATTAAAATTCAATTAAACAACAAGTCTGAGACAGAAGCAACATTAAAATCATAACAGTGAAGAAATGTAAAGCTAAAAAAAACAAAAACTAGTACCTCACATGACAAGAGGCAGTTTCTGAGGGTCAGGAGAATTCAAACAATTTTAGATTTTTTAACAGTCACATTTTTGAAAAAAAAGAATCTGTTGGTCCATTTGAACAGACACGATTTCTTAGTACTGTATTTTTGTGTAGAGTAAATTTTTTCGGGAAAAAATGTTTGTGATAATATTTATTTGAGGGAACTTATTTTTGTGGATTGCTGGAAAAAATTGCCACAATTAGAACCCGCAAAAATTTAATGCCACATGGTAAATTAACCTATGGTTAATTAGTAACATCTGCAAAGCAGCATCAATTCCTTGTTCTGGGCCCCAAACAGACTCGACGAAGAGGGCGACATAGGGGTTTACGGTATTGGGGTATTGAGTTTTTTTTCAAGCAGTATTTCAGTAATTTGGATTTTAATGTGCGGTATTGCAGTATCATCCAGCCCTAAGGTACCGGTATGTGGTTTTTTATCCTTCTGGCTAACAGTATTCAGTAAAAGAAGATCCTTCACGGTATTCCGGTACTGTTCATTTGGCCTCTCCCGTCTAATGTAGGTCAATATTATTTGGAAGACTTGAGACTTAAAGGTAAATGAATACACAATTTCTGACAGTTACTATATGATGAAATTGGTATGACATCCAATGACCTGGCTTTTCGATCGTTGTACCGATCAATTTGAGATCTTCTCACGTTTTCTTGCGAAGGCGGAAGTAGATTTCTAGTGTATACATGCTTGAGATAAAAAAACACGCGAGATGGATAACAACGTTAAGTAAGCGTCACCGATCATTGAAATGCAGTATCGGTATTTCGTCCATTTTCAACATGGTATTTCTGTATTTGCCACTTTTTCGTATGGTATTGCGGTATAGGGTACCCCCAATGTCCCCCTCAACGAATTACCAAAAGAGCATTTCGAATTTCCTTTAATCTTGATTGGGAAATCCACAATGGCTCTTTTAACAGTCCAATCATGGTACACAGTTGAGAACCCATAACAAGGATTTTGGCGCTGTTTCACAGACAGACTAAACTCGAGTTAAGTATTGTCTGTGATGTAGGCTATTAAGTTCGAGTAGCCTCACTGTAATACTTACTATTAGCTCAGAGATGTCAATACCATACACTTTACCAGAACAATGCTCCAGGTTTTTCAGAGCAGCATTTAACCCAGCACCAGGACCAAACCCAACTTCAAGAACTTTGTCATCACGCTGGATATTCAAATGCTTTACAATTTCATGTTTTAAACCTGTATTCCTCTTCTCAAGAATAACCTGCAAGTTGTTTACACAACGACAAAGACTGTAATTCTTCAATTTATATTAAGGAAATAAAATCATATTTTCCACTTCTGTAAAAAAAAAAATGCCTTCATGAGAGTTTGGTACAATGCCGTTAGTCCATTACCGAGTTGCCATGAACCTCTGTTTCAAAGCAAGGCTAAGTGCAAAGTCTTATGCAAATAAGACTTACATTTTTCACAAGAAAGGTTCTCACTTAGGGTGCGTTCCATTGGGAAATCTGAATTTAGATTTTAAAATCCGGATTTCGGATTTACAATTGAACGCGAAATCCAAAAAAGGGATTTCAACGTTAAGATATCTGTTTTTGGGTTCCCTTTTTACCGTTTGATTGGGAAAACTGAAAATGGATTTGAAAAACTGTCCTTAAGAACAGCTGTCTTGTACGCACACACATAATTAACAAAAAGAAGACCCCTGTTCACAAGAATGGTTTTACAAATCCTTTTTCGGATTTCCCAATCAAATGAAAGAATTAGGAAATCCATAAAATGTGGATTTTCTTAATTGAAATCCACCCTGAGGACGGATTTCTCAGAGGTGAAATTTGTTTTCAGATCTTGCGTTTGAATGTAAAATGCAAAATCCGGATTTCCCAATCGAACCCAACCTTCACCTCATTTATTCTTGAAAGTGAAATTTTTTGGAACTAGGAATTAAAATGGTCTAATACATATGTGCACACCTACATAAAACTTCTTTACCTGGTTAAAAAGTCCTCATTCAACTTTCTACATCTATTAATTACTGGCAATGTTAACCCAGATTCAAAAATTATGTGTCTGAATAATATGAACCTTTACAATAATATGGGGGACAAATTAGTATAGGTAATAGCATGATTTGTAGTGATATTTGGCATAAATACCACGAGTGATATTTCAAAACTGTTACACGAAATTTCACGAGCCGTTAGGCGAGTGAAATTTGAGACAATTTTGAAATATCACGAGTGGTATTTATGCCAAATATCACATGCAACTCATGCTATTAATTGTTTATACTACTAGCCGCAAAAAGTTTGTAATTTTCACATGTGGGTATTTCAAATTAAGCTGAAATACAACTGCTCTAAGCCAATCAAATTGCAGAAATTTCTCATGTAGTAGTATAAAAGCCTTAACAGCATACAACCATTTCTAGTGTACAGGGTTTCTAATATGATGCGAAAGTGCGGGTTCACTCATTTAAATGGCATCTCTGATTACATAATCCTTAAGAAACGGTACAAATAATAGAAATGCATCTGAAGATTAAAGATATACATGTAAATAGACTTTATAATATAGCAGAAATATAGGTGAGTTATATTGGTCACATTCTATCCAACATTTTGAGAAACCACAATTTTGTGAGTGAAATTTGATTTAAACAGAAACAAACCTATTTTAAAATTACTGAAGGGAAAATTTCGGATGATAAATTTAATATTGCATAATATTGAAAAAAGGCCTCACGTGATAAGCTTAGTTTACATGTCCAGAGATTTTCTTTCCTTTTGTTAGCGTAAATAATCTCTATTATCTTTTAACAGTACTGATGGTTAAGTCTTAGCTTGATCTCAATCCTTTTGCTAAGCTGCATGAACAAAGCTTTTTAAGTTGTTGTAAAAAATTTTTGGTGAGTTAAGTCAGGTTAGAACCTGTAAGTATGGTCCTGTTCTCAGAATTTTTACTCAGCAGTACAATTTTCTGCGAATATTTTCATTATAAGGAACTTTTAAGAGAAACTTACCCTGATGAAATGTCCCCCAAGACCTTTAGGTTCCCGAAGATTTCTCGCAATCAAATCGACAACTCTACTTTTCAGGGAAGCCATTTTCCAAAAGACATCTGAACACTTCATGTAAGCTCTACTAAATGAGAGCTTCGCTGTCTTTCTCTTGTTGAACATATTCGTCCGCGAGGAAAGAAGTGAAAAAACCTCGAGTAAATTCTAATGACAGAGGGAAATACAAGCCAAAATTCATGATACAAAACAGAAACACAAGCCTAAACACAACTGAGCCAGCCCAAGCCGATGACCCACGAACCCATACCCCCATCTAAAATACATGTTTGATGTGTGGCACGTGGCACGTGGCACGTGCACGCACTCGTTCAGTCATTTCACTCCAAATTAGATAAATTTTGTAAACAAACCCTAGAAAGAATGTTCAGCTCTAGCTAGTTAATCGGCCTATTGAAAACACAACCAATGTTTATTTTTTTATATTCTTTGGTTAATTTACAATGCAATGAATTACTTTAATTCGCGTTGTCTTCAAAAGTAACTATATCCACATTATGGGTGGCTCCTCCCACTGGTATGCATGCTTTAGAGGGCTGAAGCCACGCGCGGGGACCCGCGGAAACCACGCACTTTCCTCAGAGCCACGCCCGGCGAGTGAAAAAATTAAAATTATGCTCTCGGTCTACTGTGATTCAAAAGAAAAATAAGAGACTGCTCGCAGTCTAGCAAGTCCGGCTCTGGCACCCAGGGTAAATGGTGCCGGGCTTCATAAATCCTACACCAACAGATAGACAATTTAAAATTGTCCAAAGTCCCCTTTGAAATATTCTTATTTGTACGAAATAACGGTATCAAGCAGAAAATAAAAGTAGATGTAACTGGTTCTTGTCATGTCAGTCTTAAAGAGGACTAAAAGTTGAAAGGTGTACAACTAGCGGCTGAGCGAGGCCCATTTCCGTGGTGAAGGAGGCGAAGAAAAGCCGCCACCGCCAAGATGAGGGGGACACTTGTTTATTGCTCAATGTCCCAAGATAGCGAGCCAGTCAGATTGTCAAAAGATTGCTTAAAACACCAAGTTTGCCAGGTTTCAAACTTTAATGCGCAACAACTCCCAACAACACGCAACACAACATGCAACAGGGTGTGCAAACGTACGCAGAGACGTAACATCCAACAATTTTGCGTCAATTTGCACGGGGCTTCCGTCCCCCGAGAATTAAAACGAATAATTCTTTGAGCATTTCTTAATACATAATACCGTAAATCAGTGATTAACTGAGGCAGGGGCGGATCTAGGGGGAGGGTGCAGGGGGTGCGCACCCCTCCCCCCATCCGAGATGACCTGCGGTTTTCTAATACAACTGGTATTCTGCAAAAAAAAAAAAAAAACTTTGTGGTTTATTGGTGTTGAAGTAGAGAAAGAGACGAGTTCACCCCCTCCTAAAAAAAATCCTGGATCCGCCCCTGTGAGGTATAGGAAAACTCGCTTTACTGAGTGCAAAAAGCGTTCTTTGGACCTCCGAATTACCTTCGCTATCTCGTGTGATTCAGCAACACCTTGGGAATTGCATGTGATGCTTCGTTCACCTACTACATGGCAGCGCCAATTGATAAATGCTCAACTTGTCTTCGGTCAAAAACCTACTGGTAGTTTATCTGCTCGGGGTCGTGACAATTTCAACTTTACTAAAACTTCTCTTCGTTGAATTTTTATGGTAGGTGCAATGTATATTTTCCTCAGTCGACTAAGCATTGCGTTTTTTTCTTGTTTAACTTGATACCAGACAATAAAACCTATTGTTGTCCCATTTTTCTTCGGTTTTGGTTTTAGAGATCCATAGCTAGCGTTTTTTGTCCCTTATTTTATTTTGCTCGCAGGGTAAATTCTGTCTTTCAAGACCGGGGGTTGTCCTTACTTTAATCTCCACTCAAAAGATGAGAGGGGCGAAAAGATAAACATGCCCATTGCTTTTAACCATTTAGTGTGCTCTTTTTTATCCCTTTTACACTCAGTTTTGGAAAGTGTATCTCCTTAAAGAAAAAATACGCTGATCATTGCTGATATTGAATTTAATTTTTACGTAAATAGTATGATGAAGCTTCTGTTTGCGATATCACTGATGTCTGTTTGCCTGTTGCTGGTCATGGCTCGCTTTGTTCGCTTTGTTCATCGTCAAGAAACAATTGAGGAAGACAGCGTAAGAGATGATCTGGGACACTCTTCTCCTTTAAAAATGCAAATGCAACAAAAATGTCTTCAGGATAAAGAGAGGTGTATTGCTTTTTGGGAATGCTGTAGTTTCTATTGTAAGAATTGGTTTTGTGCTTCACGGGTGTCTGTGCACCCAAAGACAATAATCCCGTAACATCAGGCAAAGCAGTAGGAAAATCGTGGGATCGAGAGAATATGCTGTGCTCAAAGGCCTCAAATGTTCAAATGAACAGTATAGTATACTATGACTCAGAATTGTGCTAAGGTAACTTAGGTATGATACTATTGATGTGTGAAATATGAACCTTCCATTTGTACAAATTCTGCCATATATTACAATAATAATCTCGTCTTAAGTGGTTGATTATTCAAATTATTATACATTGTACTCACTATCTGTTTTCTCACTGGCTAAGAGCCTATACAGATTAGTTATATATTCTGCTAGCAGATAACTAACTTATCTGTAGGTTGCGCGAGCAATGCATTATCTCTAATAACACTATCAATTCAGGTTCCTTCAAGATTGCGACCGTGTGTTTGTCGTCGTTATTTTCCTCAAAACAATGTATAATAAAACGATTATTAGATTCAGTTTTTGTGATATCCTAAATAATCAAGGTCTCGGTAAATGTTATCAGCCTCGGCCTTCGGCTCGGCTGATAACACTTACCTCGACGATCTTGCCTTATTCCGGATACCACGAAAACCTCAGCCAATAATTGTTTATAAAAGCCTTCTGTTTTTTAGATGATATTTAGGATCAGTATAGGCTTCTGAGGTACTGCCCACCTACCCCTCCCCTAAGCCAACATTTTGCTCTTAGTGAGAAGTAAGTGTTAATGCTAGATCAGGGGAGGGGTAGGTGGGCAGTTCCCAGGGACCTAAAGTGATCCGACATTTACATGAAAATCACGGCATAGGTAATCACAGCGATCAAACTGAAGAGGAAGAAAAACACATTGTCCAGCTTGATGGACACTTTCTGCCAGGTAAGCTCCTCAACTTTTTCCTCTGATCTCTTGTCTACCTTTTTGCTCCCCTGTAAGTGTTCCAAGTTTTGAATCGCCTGGTGACTACTACCAGGAGACTCGACACCAGGCAGATGCGTCCCATTTGCGCTGGAGACATCTTGAATCTGCGCGTCTCGTTTTCGATTCTTTCTCTGGAAGAAGCAGAAAAGGCGCTGCAACCATTTCGGTGGATGGTCTTCCATGAAGAACAGCTTGAGCACGAGGATATTAGACAAGAGTACCATACACATAATCACCATTGTCACCATCAAGTTTATTCCAAGTTTAGGGACAAAACTCGAAGTCTCCGGGAGGAGAGATGACATCAGCAGCAAGAACACTATCATGGCCAACAGAATTGTTGTGACAAAGCCAATTCTTTCCCCACTTTCCACTGGAATGAGAAAGCTTGTAAGATTGAGAAATAAGAGTATAATACAAGGCCCGACCAGATAGAACAAGTAGTACAAAGGCCTTCTTGCTATTTTCAAGGTGTAGACGATCTCGCTGAAATTAGTGTGACAGCAGTTTTCATGGTCGGTTGTCGCAGTACTAATTTGGATGTCTTGTAAATCCCAGTTACCATTTGATAAAAACCGATCTGTGAAAGAGTTAAGTTAAGTTCTCAATAAGCACAGTGTTTTGATCCGCTGAACAACGAAACCAACTTAAAGCTTCCTGCCCTCACTAAAAACTGTCACTAAAGTGACTTCGCGTTCTTTGAAACTAACTTCTGAGTGCAGTTGTGTTTACTCGCTCAATTTGTCTAAGGTGAACTCTCTTGGAGATGAATATCCAAGTTTAAGAGAAAGAAAAAGTCGCTGTATGTTTACGCTATCAATACAACGTGAAATAAGGCAGTTTCACGCTGTAGTCGGGGGGTGGGCAGTAAAAGAAATGTGCAAAAAGCTTGATGCATGTGCCACAGTCTGCGCCATATCGCCACTTAAGAACCGAGGGGAAACTGGGCCTGGTTAAATTTCTCAAAGACCTCTTGGGGTGCTTTCCAATTCAACGAAAACTTTCGAAAATTTGGAAGCAGCGGTACTTGGTACAGAATTTTACCGGAAAAGTTTCCAGATATTCCGGAAATTGTTGAATTTCCGAAAAGGGGAACCATTTAACCGAAAATTTTTGAAATTCCGGGAGCAAAGTTGAATGGAAAGAAAACTTCCTGGAAAAATTTCTCGAAAATCTGGGTATACCTCGGGAGGTTGTCCTATTTTGGGGTTTCATTTGTTGCTGGAAGTAGCCCGCTAAGCGCAGGCGTATTTTTTTGGAAGGAGAGAAGCGACGACTGGAAATACGTCTGCGCTTCGTAGGCTATGCTGGAAATTGACGAAAATTCAAACCGGAAGTTTTGGCTGAATGGAAAGCGCCCTAGGCTATTATCAGGGACAGGGGAAAAAAATTGGCCAATGGCTGACCAGCGCGTTCCTAGAAACTATCCCAGAAACACTTGCGAGACGCATCTAGGCTCCAGTTCCCGACTCGCTTTTTAAAGTCAGGTGGCGAATAGACCTTTTTACCGATACGGCGGCCATGTTGAATTAATCCGATTTAAAGAGTATTATAGGATGCCCAGGGGGCATGAGCACATTTCGTTCGTATTTTCGAGCGCTTTTGGGGACATTTTTTCTTAAAGGTTTCTTAGAATAAGATTGTAATGGGAAAACAGATCCTTGTGCCATATTTCTGATACTAAACTAGAAAAAGGCGATCATTATTACGTCCAAACACGGCACAAGGATCTTTTTTTCCCATTACAATTTTATTCTAAGAAAACCTAAAGATAAAATGTCCCGAAAAGCGCTCGAAAATACAAACGAAATGTGTTTATGCGCCCTGGACATCCTGTAATACTCCTTAAATCGGATTAATTCAATATGGCCGCCGTATTGGTAAAAAGGTCTATTTTAAAACTCTTTCAAAGTCGCCAACTTAAGTTATTTGCGTTCAAAGTAGCAAAATTCAGGACTGGTAAAATTTGTCCCGAAATTGCATTTACCATTTGTACAAAACAGTTCCATTTAATGAAAAACGGCCACGAAGGCCTGAAATTGATGGTTTTTGAAGAAATGGAACAAGAGTTTCCGTTTGGAACATTTCTTCTGGAAAAACAAGACTATCTTTTCAGATGTTCCGTTGCTCCAGGCGGAAATTTTTCGCTGGAGCGACCCAAAAAGTCGCCGATTCTGTTTACTTTACAACCAGATTTTCCAGAAATATTTGTGCAAAAAAACCGAAGAGTACATTAAAACAGGGCAAGCTTACCGCTTAACATTTCTTCATAGCGCCGAGCTGGCGGTTGTTGGAGGGTCATCCTGTCAGTTCCATATGTATAGGAGCCGAACATAAATACACAGGTTTGGTTGTCAAAGGGCCAGTCTTCGAGATTTAGTTGGCAGGAAGCTGTCAAAGTGGTCATACCGTTAAGAATGCACAATCCAGTGCTGAGTACTTTTACTTCTGTGCCAAAGCCTATTTTCCCTTTTGCTGAATCGTCATCTTCAGCGCTATAGGAAAAAAATCATTTGCAGAAGAGAACATCGTTCAGTACAATTGTTTAGGTTAGGTTTCTGTTAGAGGGGAGGAGAAGGAGAGAAAGAGAGAAGGAGTAATTACGTCACGTTGCCATGGTAGCAAAATCTCTGGATCTCGACAACCTGTAGTCTTGCAAATATGACAGAAAAAAAAAAGACGAAAAATATTGACACGTATCACTATCCCGTGCATGATTACATTTGGGGACAAAACGGTAGCCCATAATTTTTTTTTAAATGGCCGTCTCTGTCAAGAAAGATTGTTGAGAACCAGAAATTTGCTACCATGGTAACGCTACGCCACACTTCTCTCTATTGGGGTACGTTTTGGTACGTCGTACACAACGTGCATGCTAATGTTGGTCAGTTATGTTTAAAAATTCATTCTACACTACTTACTTATTTAAAAGTGAAATATCTGGTGTCCAGACCTCATCAGGCCAAAAGTGTATAGTATTTTCGTTTCCAAATTCGCTGGCGTTCCACTGCAAGAATTCATTTGTCCAAGTCTGAAAAAAAATGTAGTAGCAGTGTAAAAATTGAGAATTATAATGGCTCACCAATCTTACTGAATTAGGGGCTAAAATGAATTCTGTTGTTGGTTGAACTATTCAGCAACCTTGCCAGTTGCCAGTTCGGGATAAAATCGAAAAATCTACCCTTTGGCCCACTCCCCTTAAAATGCTTGTTACCCCCCCTCCCCCCCTCCCCCCCCCCCAAAAAAAAAAACTGAATGGACACCAAAATAGACAAATTAATCTCGGAGTTGTTGGGAAGAAGTTTGAAATTTCAAACTAGACGACTGATCGGCGCATAACTTACGATGAATTATGGTAAGTGTAATACTCGGCAAAATGCGACTACTGAGAAGAAATATGCCGGTTACCTGTGACATCCACGCATCTACAGCAATGGTCTCTGCAATGGTGTCCTGTGCAAGCAAACCAGAAGTAACAAAAATAAACGACAAGTCTGGACACTGCAGATTGTCAAGACATTTTTACTGTATTAGAGCGATTTTCGTATGACCTTGAAAAATGAATTTGGTTAGTGTTCGTTATTTGTTTTATCAGCCAATGGATGAAAAGATCAAAACATCGACTCTTAGTTTCCCTTCCAAAGAAAACACTAATATAGAAAGGGCATTGTTCGATTGGCCAATCGTTTTACAGTATGACGTCAAAGCTAAGTATCCATTGATTTCTAGAAAGTTATCGGGCATGAAGTTTTTTCACCCGGGCGTTCGCTGAACCAACCAAAAGACATGCGCGCGTTTGTATTCGTTCGATAAACCAATCAAATCACTCTATTCCCGTCCGTTGCTGTTTATGTTTTGTTCGCACGTTTTCAATTCAAAGTCATACGAAAATCGCTCTATTAGAGATCTTCCAATATAAAAAATTCACATGACCTTTACGTTTTGATGTACCCCAGTGTGATAAGGCCTTGTCACACGAATCTGAACGTTGTAAAATTTTAATACTCAATTCTGTATGCAAAACAAATCAGGGTCGGAAAATAGTGTCTCCTGCATGTCTTAACAAACAGGATAGGGAAATGAGCAATTTCGGTTTTAAACAAGGTCGGGGTTTGAAGGCCTTGGTGGCACAGCTCTCTACCAAGACTTCCGTTGAGTGCCCTGCCGGGAGTTTCGACAATTCTGATTCCGATTTCGATTTCTTTGCTGCGTGATACTTACTACCTTGAGTAGCTTGACAATTCTCAAGTTAAAGCGCACGTCCATTTTTTTGCCTGTAACAGGTAAAACTATTTTGTCGTAATTCTCCAGAAGTTTGGCCCTGATCAGATGCTCGGAAGAACCATTAGAAGAACCTGAGACACCTTCAAGAAACAAAAGATATAAAATGTGAAGGAACTTTTTAAGGAAAAGTTATCATGTCCTTCAGAAAAGCTTGATTCTCTTGACTAAACAAAGAAAATTTAAAATATTATACATTGTACTAGCCTGCATCGCAGACGTAATTTAACTCCGGTTTTAAAATTAAATGACGTCTGCGAAGTAGCGCCGACGCCTATTTTTGTTTCGTAAACGGTTGTTGCCACCATTGACCTTAATAATTATTCCTCGCGTCTGAATGGGCTTTGAGTCAATAGCCCATGAGGCCGAAGGCCGAATGGGCTATTGGCTCAGAGGCCATGAGGGCGAGTGGAATAATTGTTTTCGTAAAATCCAACTAGTTGGTCAAAAATATCGAGACAAAACAACTTTAGCTATCAAAAAGCAATTCAGCCGCCGATGTTTTGGTCTTCAAAGCCGGCGCTTTTCGCTACTGGTTGGCTATAACATATAGCCTAGTAGTAGCTCAACCAATCAGAACGCAGCATTGATAATAGACCACTAGTTGGATTTTACTAAAGTAATATATTCCCAGGATTAAGTTACAACAAGGGAGATAATACGTTTGGAATAGTCGGAGAAAGAACGACTTTGAAGCCCACGTTGAAATTGATGTATCAGTTAAGTGGGTGGGTAGGTGTGATAGTGTAGTGCTAAGGAAGAAAATGGTAAACAAGAGCATACGAAAGATCCTGGTTCGCGCCCGGGTTTGACTCTGGTCTGTTGTGATCTTCTTTCTTTTAATAGAATCACTCTCAATAACAGGTCAAAAATTTTCCAAATGGCAGCGACCGTCTACGAAAAGGAAATTTGCAGCGCCAATATCCTCTCAGTTGTTCCGGGCCCCTAAAGGATCCAAAGATCGGTGAGCATTCCTAATATGTCCCTTCAATGGCTCATCTTACAAGCCAATCATGGCAGGTGCTCACATCCTGGAACTCAACTATATAGCTAGGGGCTCAGAAAAAGGATTTCGACATTTGTTCGTCTGTGGCACAGGCTAACATCGTACTCACCGTCTGTCTTCTCCGTGTACTGTCTTATAAAACAATTATTAAATTCGATTTTCTGTTAATTCAGGAATAATCAAGGACTCGGTAGGTATTATTAGCCTCGGCCTTCGAATCGGCTGATAACACTTACCTCAGTCGACCTTGATTTTTTCGGATGTCACAAAAACCTTACCTATCTTATAGTAACCAAAAAATTTAATGAGCCAAAACTTTGAAGATGGCAAGGATGGAAGACATCGAGGAATATTAAAACAAATTGTAACGGATAGATTTGAAAAATTTTCGCTGTTTTTGGCAACGCTCTTGACATATAGAGACATTTATCGACACGGTTGATTTTCTTAAAGCTGCAATGTTGTCACTTAGATTGGCAAAAAAGATCGAGAACGCCAGGGGACTACGCTAAGAATGTTCAGGACCTGGTTTGCTATAGTGGGAATGAAACAGCTGTTTACTGCTGGAAGCCCTTTTTTGTTGTATTACTAGTGTCATGCAAATGTCTCGCAATGTTAAGGATTGTTTAAAAAACGAGTAGGAATGTATTATCAGGTTTAAAACCTCGAGGGGAAGCTGAGAGTTTTCTGAACGGCATCAAAATCTCTGATATATATCAACTCATTCCTGCACTAATACTTAGATTTAGGGTTGCTTTGGTCAAGTTTATCTGTGTCGTTATCAAATATAAAGACACTCATGAAACCTTTTTTTTTTGTTTTTTCTTTACGAATTATTAATGAGTTTTTAAAGTTTCAGCACGTTAGAAAATTTTAAACGTTTTAAGTCTTTTATTCAAAACTGTCAGGGAAACTTATTCACGACTCTATTTCGCATAAACTCGTTTATAGTGAATTATTGCTGACAGCCAGTTTGAACATACTTGGACGGTTCTATGTACTAACTAGTTTCTATGGTAATATTTGTTTAAATCTCTTTGCATGCCAAGTAATTTGATCGTGATAACATAACAACAGAAAAACAAACATCTTTTGAGCAACGGGACTGTAAATACTAAATAATAAATGAGTGCTGTTTCAGATTTTACTCGAGAAATCCTCAACAAAGAAACTTTAGTGAGTTCAGTTTAGTTTGTTCTATGCCGAGTACGACCTAGACCAGTCGACACGAGCTTATAACTGTAAACGAGTTACGTTAAGGATATTTCATTAGTTTCCGTTGACAATAGATTCAACATATGTAATAGTAAGACTTGGAGGATATGAATGTCCTTGAAGCTAGTGATTGCCTAAAACACACGAAGTTAGTTTCAAAATTATTCGCTGTCCAAAGGCCCGCTTTCAATCACCAGTGAACGCTTGAACAACAGTTTGAAACTTTTTTCTCCGGTTTTCTGTTATATTTTCAGGTGTATTTTAAGTCAATCTAACCAGGCACGCGTGCATATCAGAAAACAGCAGCAGCCAAGAGAAAAAAAAGATGCTAAACTTACGTCTCAATTCGCAGACCATAGGATTTCCTACCATGCTGAGGAAACTGCTAAACTTAAGTTAGAGATAATCAGGGATAATTGACCCATGGCCGTAAAAATTGCTTAATTCATGACTTTGCATCGACGCTGTCTTACTCTTTAAGAAAAAAAACAACAACAACAACAAAGATAAAGGCGTTTCGTTAACTAACCAAACACGTAAATATTTTTATCTCAACGCATGACGTTGTGTTAAAAAGAAACTCAATTTAAAGCTCTTAGCGATCGATCTCAAATTAAATATCGTTCTACTTCTCCTTTGACTTGTAATGGAAGATTAACGTTTCAGTAACTGCATAGATACAACCAAAAAAGAAGAAATAGTCTTCTAAAATACTTACTGTGAAATAATCCATGCAAGTATAGAATCAGCGCAAGGTAATACATTTTACCACACCCAGAAACTTCTGGATCTTATTAACTCTTAGCTGAAGGTCAGCTAAAAATGTTTTGGCGCTGATATGATGTAAGAGCTAAAGATGATTTTAACCCTTGTTTTGAAGACTTTATATGTATGGGCGAGGCTCCATATGGAGCATTTGTTTTCCAGTTGTAAGAAACTTTAACATTTAATACGCTCATTAACCAAACAGATCAAACCGGCTCTTTTTGACCAATAAGAGCTGGACCTCAAGACAATAGTCAGGTTACTAATCACGTGACTTGAGAATGGTTCTTAGCGATACGAGTTTCCTTGAACATCTCTGATGGCCGTTAAAATTGTAAACCAAGCCAAGAAATTATATTCTCCAGTTGAACTTCGAGTTTCTGACGGTGTTTGCACTCAGGTGGTTAAATATAGTAACTATATATAGGAATTTTCAGTTGTGTTTAAATTAGTATGCTTTTTAACCCTTTCACTGCCAAATGTAGCCAAAGGCAAATTCCTACCAAATTTCCACATTTCATTTTCTAAAATTTTGAGAAACAAATAGCATCATGTGAAAGTACAGGCAGAGAGCTTTCATTTGAATGGTCACATCATAGGATTTCGTCCACAGACTCAAAAGTTAGAGTCACCTTATAAAACTCCATCAAACACTCTGGCAGTGAAAGGGTTAACTCGAATGTTTATCTCATTTTCTCTGCGGTACATCAACAGTCACGCACTTCCTCTGAGGGGCCGATCGGTCTGTTTGTTTTTCTGGTTGTCATTGACTATATGAAATTAGATGAGCATTGTTATCTCATGTAAAATTTACAAGCTGCATAATATTTTATTTTACTAAAATAAATATAACTTCTTTCCTCAGTGGGGGCACTATAACTAGAGTGTTTCCTCAAAAATGTAGGTAATTGAATGCATTCGCTGCATATTTCTCCCTGAAAATAAAGAGTCATCAGTTTTTTCTAAACTTCTTGATATTCTTAAATTTGATAACATTGTTAAACTGAGTACATGCGTATGTTGCAGTTAATTTTTATCTCAGGTAATTTGTGTTTTTTGTTTTTGTTTTTGGGTATGGTAATATTGGCTAATGAAGTTGAAACAAAAGCAAAAATTACCTGAAATAAAAAATTAACTTCAACATGAAAATAAGAAATGCTTTTTGATTATGAAACCCCATAAATGACGAAATCTACGAAAGGTAAACGAGATGAAGATGTCCTCCATGTTACTAACTGACTCTTGGCTGATTATAAATAATTCAAGACTGTAAACTATTAAAGACAGCTATAGCAGTATTAAACTGTTAAAACAATCCTTAATAAATACTTTATAAATAGAGCGCAAACAACAACAACAACATCGAGGAAGAGATTTAATAATTCAAGTATTTTAATTTTACACTTCAAACTTTGCGACCTTTCTCGCTAACTTTTTTGATGACTGATTATTCGAAAGGTCCATAAACACTCGAAAGAGTTTTCTGGCGATATCCTCAAAGTTGGCAAAAAAACCCTTTCATGGAACAACATACCCACCAATTGCACGATGGCGTCATTTTACTAACTTCGACCAGAATCTCATTCATTTTTCCTTTCGTATTTTAATTTGATAATCCCAGCGAGGCTAGGTTAAATAACACAACCCCTAGTTTGCACCAAAAAGCAAACCCTGTAGGATTTTGGTCGTAGTAGTAAAATAACGTCATCATACAAGAAAACCTGGGTTTCTTGCATGTTCCAAACTGAAATCTGAACGACCAAGCAGTCAAGTACTTGAACAAAAAGATCTAAGAATTTTCTTGGTTTTTGTTTGGTTTAACTAAGTAAGTTATTTGACTTATTTGACTTATTCCCCTCGCGCGCTCCATAACAACTAAGTAAGTGCGTAACCTTGCCGAGTATAATGTGTTCCACAGTTTTACATTACACTTAGAGGTGTTTTTCAAAGTGGTATGTGCTTTATTAGGAACCCCGTTGGCTCTATGAGTAGATCACTAGGTACGAGATTACAACAATTAGAACGTAGAGGCCAAAAAACACCTTATCCAACTTGATTGACACTTCCTTCCAGGTAAGCACCTCCCCTTTTTCCTCTGATCCTTTGAGTTGCTTGTCACTCCCATCTGGGACCTCTGACGCTTGGATCGTGTGAATGTTTGCAGGAGACTCAACACTTGGCAAATGTTGCCCATTTGCGCTGGAGACATCTTGAATCTGCACGACTCGTTTTTCATTCTTTTTGCGGAAGAAGCGGAAAGGGTTCTGAAGCCATTCCGGAGGGTTTCCTTCCATGAAAAACAGCTTGAGTATGAGAATATTAGATAGGAGTACCATACACATGATTACCAATGTGTTAAGCATGCTAAACCCAAGCTTAGGAATCCCACTCGAAGTCTCTGGAAGGAGAGATGACATGAGCAAGAGGAACACCGTCATAGCCAACAGAATTGTAGTGACAAATCCAATCCTCTCTCCGCTCTCAACCGGAATGAGAAAGCTTGTGAGGTTGAGAAATAAGAGCAGCCCAGAGGGCCCGACCAGATAAAACAAGAAATACAAAGGCTTTCTGGTTATTTTGATGGTGTAAACCATGATGCTGAAGTCAATCTCACAACACTCGTCATGGCTAGTTTCCTCAGAAGTGACGATCACATCGTCAATTTCCCAGTCTCCACTTTTTATAAATCGATCTGGAAATGAATGAGGGAGTAATCTTACAACTCAGAAGCATGTTAATAACGTAGCCTTGTGTCCTCAAATATTTTTATATTAATGCTGATTGATTGATAGACTTTCAAAAAAAGTCCTTCGTCAGATTGATCTCTCGCGACTTCGTGGCTCGCTCGCTTAGAATTCGAAACTCGTGAGGTATACTTGTGGCAGGAAAGTCTAATTGATTGACTGACCGATGGAAGGAACTGTATTTGTCGAACTTAGTTTAGGTGACTGGCCATTTAACCACTGTGTGGCTAAATTATTGGCTAGTTAAAAGTTTGTCTGACGGTCTGTCTGCCCAAAAGTCACTCTGTGTCTATCTGTCTGTCTGACTTCACTGAATCTGAAAAATTTTATTAACTAAGCTCCTAGGCTACGAGCAGCTCCTTTCCAGTCGAATCGAAGACTGGAGAGACGAAGGAACGAGAGAATTAAGAATAGGACAGAGGAGGAAGGTTAAGGGTTTGTGATCTCCTTTATAACTTTCGCCTATACATTTCTTGCAGCTTTATGCCGCATCTCGCAGAGAATTGAGTTGGAGTAAAAGGCTTTAACACTTAGAGGAGACTACAGAACAGCCTGTATTTTGAAAGAGAAAGGCGAAAGTTATTTACTTTGGCAGTCATTTGTCTGCTGCCAAACATGACAAGTTTTGTTTTACCTGGGTTACGTAAGTTTTCTCTTTTAATATGCCTTGCGCTACTAAATTTTTACAGCTAAGATTATTTCTCTTATAGAGAGACGATTTGCCCAAAAAGTATTCAAACTATGACTCAAAAGTACAAAAAGTACACCTTCGGTTGACGTGCGTCGCTCAAAAACGTCGCGGCTTACATTCCCTTAGTATTGCTTTTTGGAAAACTTACCACTAAGGTCAGCCCCTAGGCCTTTGCCTCTCTTTGGTGCTTGCTTTATAATCATTCTGTCTTTGCCAGACGTAAAAGAACCGAATGACACTTTACATGTTTGGTTATCAAAGGGCCATTGTGTGAGCTGTAGTTTACAAGTGGCTTTTATAATGACCGGGCCTCTAAGAAGGCAACCTCCCGTAGACTGCACGCTTATTTCTCTTCCGTAGGGTGTTCCTTCTTCATCAGATTCATCATCTCCGCTAGAACACCCAACAAAACAAGTTGCGTCATTTAGCGCAGTACAAATTGCTTCATATGTCATACGATAGAAAAAAAAAAAGACCACTGTTGTTTTTAAAAAACACAACTTAGGGATTTCAAATGGTAAATGAATAATATGGCAAGACATCTGAGACGAAACAGACTTGAATCAAGGTTGGAAGTAAGTGTATCAGTCGAGCCCTTCAGACCCTGTTTATTTCGGATATCACAAAAACTGAATCTACTTATTGTTTTATTTTTGACGAAAACACACAGAGCACCGCACGAAGGACAGTTTGGCATTCATTCTTGGAAAGAATGCTATGTGTGCACAGCCTACAGATTAGTCGCAAATTTGCTAGCAGATAACTGACTAATTTCGAGACTAATTTGGAGGTTGCGCTTATTTCCAAAACAAACGGTATGCTCTTAGCCAATGATAGCCAGTGATTCTAAGCCAGGGCCTCAGTCGAGTCAGTGAAGCACCATTCTTTTAATTTTCGATCCTTCACAATTTTTTGCAGTACTTACTTATTTAAAAGAGTTATATCTGGATACCAGATTTCTTCCGGCCGAAAATGTACAACTCTAACTCCGTTATAATCGGTCTTGTTCCATTGAAGGAATTCATTAATCCAACCCTGAAAAGAACAGTAAAATGTCAGTTTCTCAGTGTTCATTGTTCCGAAGTGTTTTTCATATTTAAAAAGGGTGCATAGTGTAAAAGATCGATTAAGCGCCGCTACTGGAATAAACGCTCAGCGCTAATTTGGGTTGATATAAAGAGATATCAAAACCACATCGCTGGAGAAATACGACTTGACCAACTCGTGAGTTCTAAAGTTTACTGCGCTTTTCACAAACATGCGAACTCTAAAGCTCAAAAGCCGCCTTCACAATTGCGTTTTTCGCTGCCGTCAATCATAATTACGATCACAAGCAACGAACCTTGAAACACAGAAACACACAAAATGGATCGAAATCCACCAATCACAAATCAAAACCATGACCTTTTGAACCTGTTAAAGTAAAGTCTTGTGTCCTAAGAGGTCCGTTAAGATGATTGACGGCAGCGAAAAACACAATCGTCAGTTGGCTCTTGAACTTCAGAATTCGCATGTTTGTGAAAAGCGCAGTAAAGTAAGGAAAATCTTAAAACGGAGTTCATATTCGAGGTGTACTTATTTGATACTAAACTGTGCATACTTAGCACGCGCCGCACTTAATTCTCTCTATATTCCTCTCAGCGTTTTACCCGTAGTTGAAATAAGCGCCGCTCTCGAATAAGCGCCGCACCTATTATAGGGAAATGAAATAAGCGCCGCGACGCTTAATCAATCAGTTACGGTATTATCTACACCGTTTCTCAGTGCATTGGCTATCACGATGTGCACACCATACTGGATATAGCTTTTGCGCGGCCACAAAAATCATATCGGATCTGGCTTCTGATCTGTGCACACACAAGAACGGCTGTGGCGGCGCAATCTGTGACGGAGCGAAGCTGCGCCTAGTCTGCTACGCAGCCGTTTTTAGTGTCGTCACGCAACGCTCCTCCCCACAAACTTTGTGAGGAGGAGCGTTGCGTGACGACACTAAAAACGGCTGTGTAGCAGACTAAGCTGCGCCGTGCCGATCTCTGAAGTGGAGAGTCACATATCAGATAGGTGTTCACAAGATTTGTTTGGGGGGGGGGGGGTGGGTGCGTGGGGGGCTAATTAGAACAATTGATTTGTTGCCGTTCCCCTGGTTGTCACCGTTAAGCATTACACGATTTAATTTTTTTGTTTGTTATACTATACGTATATTAATAAAAGCTTTGCTGTTAGCCCTGGCTAAATCTCATATTAGTATTAAAGTATAGATTACCTGTGTTACCCACGCTTCCAAAGTAAGAGTCTCGGAGATAGTATCCTGTGGATAGAATCAGGACTTCTATATATTAATATGCTTCATATAATTTCCTATTAAATCAACTGATCTCGGCTATCCCTAAAGGGATATTCGTGTCAGTCCGTATCAGGGAAGACTACGGGCGTTGAGATTAGCAAAGAACTCTATTGCGGGCCTTCCTCCCCTTAATAGAGAGATAAGGGTTATTGCAAATATTAAAGGCGTTTCCTGTTTTTTTTTTTGTTCTCATTCAGCTAACTGACGTCGCGTCCTCTTTTACACAAAAATTAAAGCCCCCTGGCCTTACAGTCACGATAACGTTACGATTGAGGAGGTGTCCTGTGCCGATTCGCGCCCATTACATTGCTTGCATGCAAAGGGGCCCATTTTTGGACTATTGGTTCTTTTCATCTCAACGATTAGAAGAATGTAAGACTTAGAGACTAATCTTGGATTCTCCCACTGAGAAACGCATTCTTAATTTACAATATCCCTGCAACAATTTAACCACCACGCCCGATTGCAAAGACCCGTGCAAACGAAACATTGTTTAACGTTACATGTTGTGTCGGTTTGTACATCCTGTTACATGTTGTTGCATGTCGTTAGGAGTTGTTGCACAAAGCTTGAAACCGGTCAAACTCTCAAACCAACAACTCCCAACATCTACTTTCGTTCCGTGATCAGCGGGGTGTAGCATAACAATGTTGGATCCGTTTGCACAGCTCTTCCGACATTAGCCTGCGTGGCAGGCATTTGAAAGGGAAGGGAAAGGGAGTTTTAGGCGCGAGAGAAACGCGAGGGCCAGGGCGTTGCCGGGGCGTTGGGGCGCCATTGTTGGGGCCACGCACGCGCACTACACACGGTTTCCAAAGTCTTTTGGGTTGTATCCTTCCCACGATACACTGCAGGTATCAACATAGTTGGGAGTTGTCTCATCCGTTTGCACACCATTGCCAACACTGACGCAACCACTCCCTCCATTGTTGGCATAACAACGTTAGGAGTTAAGTCTTATAAAACTCAGCCAAAATTTTAACATATCTTTTAGACTGTATGGCTGTACTGTACTTACCACTTTTAAGAGTCTGACAATTTTCATTTCAAAGAGTACCGTTAGAGGCTTCTGACCAAGAATTGGTGTAACGGTCTTGTCGTAATCATGAAGAAGTTCGGCGCGAATCAGATGTTCAAAAGAACGGTTGGATGAACCTGAAATACCTTTAATGCAACATTAAAGTACCGTAAATAATGTAATTGAAGCCCCCTCTCGAATAAACGGCCTCTGTCTCATAAACGTCCCCTCTACGATGATAGGTTTGTATCAGACGCCCTTTTCAGATAAACGCCCTCATTCATGGCAGTTACTTGCTGAGAGTCCCCTTCTAGTTAGTTTAAAAATACCAAGGGTGGGTGACTGGGTGTGTGAAAGTGTACGGGAGTCATGTATGGCGGAAATTCAATGCTAGCACCTGTTACAGTTAGAGTGTTTTACCTACAAACGAATAACCTGTGAACGCAGACGTATTTCCGGTCGTCTCTTCTCTCCACCCGAAAAGTGAGAGAAGCAACGACCGGAAATACATCTGCGTTCGCAGGCTAGCAAATGAAGACAAAAACTATAAATAGCAATAAATAGCCAGGGTAATAGCCTCCTGAAATAGCCTGACAATCTAACACGCTATGTAATTGCAGGCGTTCGTTAATGATTCAGTAACCCTGCATGATATGGTAACATGGTTAAATGTTAAAAACATTCATCATTCGCATTGCACGACGACTTGTACATGCAATTAAATGTTCACAGTGTGTGAGGAGTTTTTACTTTTATGTTTACCAATTTTTTAGTTGGAAAGATTTTCAATACTAGAAATAATTAGGCATTCAGTCAGTAACAAGTAAGTTAGGAGTTTTTACCGGTTTTAGTTCATTGAAACTTGAGTGTTGTATAGTTGTATTTATAAACACAGTTACAATTAGTACAAGTTTTTTCATATTCTTTAAAGCAGGGGGTGATGGAGCAGAATGATACCTTTTTAGTCATGCAGCTAGAGGAAAGGAGTCCGGAAGAGCTCTCCAGCAACTATTACGTACATTTTTCCAGGAACGTTTTATTCAAATCGTTTTAGTTCTCATTTTGAAACAATATTCACGAATTAAACCGTCTGATTTCTATTTCTCTAAATGCCGGTTGAGTACTACTTTTTAGCAACCTTGATGGGATTTTTTGAACCAGCAGGGTGGGCATCTCTCTGCTGGGCATATTTTTTGTTGAACCTATGCCAAAGTATTGCATATAGGGAGACAGACCCATTTGAAATTAAATTTTATTCCTAAAGAGACAATTTTGGGTGTGTCTCAAGCTTAGTTTGACCCCTTAAGGAGACTATACTAAAACAGAAAAAACCAAATACGAGCTGTTAATAGTACTTTTAAGTTGACCTCGAATGCTTTCTGACTTCGTTTACTATGCACAAATAGAACAAAAAATCTGCAATTCATTCTCTCTTCAGCAACACGATAGGCAGCCCCCGTGCCTTAATAAATTGGATTCCCTCCGGGTATTAACAGGTGTTTTAGTCTTCTTGACAAGAGACGTGAAAAAAAAAAAACAACTTACGCAGAAGGAACAAAACATAGAACTACCAAAAACTTGACAAACTAACTCAGTAATGGTATTGGAAGCAACAAAAGTAGCCCCGTTAACATCATGATGCTACCCAACTCTTTCTCGAATGCAACCCTGTTATGCTTACTTTCCCAACAAAATATTTCTGGAGTTTAAATTTTTTTTCGTTTTGGCAATCTCGTTAAATAAAAAACGCCAAAACTTTTGATTGGTTTGACCTGAATAACTAATATAAAATTACGCCTTAGCGGGTGCAATGGAATCGTTTCACAGACACAATCAAGAGATACCGAGAAAATTACGAACTTTGTAAAATACTGAACCGGTGAAAGAAATAGTTAGGTGTGAAAAGCAGTGCAGTGCTAAAGAAATGTTACTGGAATAGGCACGCTACAGGACGTCGAATACAGTATCAACGCACAAACTAAGAGTCAGAACTAACTGCTTAAACTAATAATGACTCCAGGAACAAAACTCTCTAGTGTAGACGTACAATTTTACCGAATCACAGTTTGTTGATGAACTTAACGAGAAAATGATCGTTCAGAATTGATTCAGAAGTTCAAACAACATTCAATGATTTAGTTCTACTGTTGTTACAAAAATTAATCTACTTACCAATAAGTAACTGCTGCAAGTATAGGATAAGAATAAGGTAATACATCTCTAGAAAGCCAGACCTTTCTGAAGTTAAGCTAAAACCACATCGAAAACTTCCAGCATACCAATTTTAACTTGTAATGCTGTTAGCGCAAGAATTAATAGCGTTCTGTTAAGAACTGAAAAATGGAAATTTGGCGAGGGCCCAAAACCGCTCATTTGTTATTGAAAAACGTAAAAAACAATGTTTTGTTTATTCCCCTATTGTAACACCAGTGTGCTTCTCAAACTAAACAGACTGAACAAACCGTTTTTTTCTACCAATCAGAACCAGAGCTTAAGACAATGCTACATTACGATACATCACATTACAAAAATCGAGCATGCTTTACTTTTACGAAAAAAAGGGGAAAGTCTTCTGTCAGAACATTTTTTTAAGCCAAATTTTCATCAGAGAAAGAAGATAAATTACGGCAAATGTCGCGAAGCTAGAAAGAAAACAGGAGGTCAATAACAAAAAGCTAAATACAATAATTTAAATACGTTATGACATTACATTACATGTAGTAAAACCGTTTAACAATTGATGCGATCGCTTGGAAACGGAAGCAAATGCCTGTTGCAGACGACCAGCCATTTTGTGAAGGAAGGGGTGTGAAAATAATCAGTTGGCAACAGCTAACAGTATTTTTAGCGGGTAAAAACATGTGTACAACATTCTTGCAGTGTTAGTTGACCACGTAACACAAATTAAGAGACAATAAGAACAAAATCAGTAACATAACGAAACGTGCAATGTGCAGCAAGTATATTGGTCTGTACATCCCACTGCTTCGGAGAATTGGAGAAGTCAGTGATTCTTATCTCCAGATCCCCTCGTTTGTTTTGGACACGTTGTCACCAGTTCATTCCAAATTAAGCCGAGTGGCATTGGGACGAGAATGCAGTTGGGTCGAAATTGTTGCGTCACCTCAGATACAACGTTTTGAATAAGTCAATAACGAGTTCCAAAAACTGTCACTTTCAAAACAAGGCTAAGTGCAAAACCTTTTTTGTGAAAATGAGTTTTATTTGCATGAGAATAACATTTTCATATCAACGGCTTCGCAATTAGCCTCGCTTTGAAACAGAGTCTTGGGCAACTTGAGAATGGCCTACTGAGATGAAGAGGGACCTGGCAAGGGGGAAGCAAAGGAATAGTATTAGGGGTGGGGAAGGAAGGGGGTCACAATCACCCAAGGAGCCCCCCCCCCCCTTTTACAGGCTACTGTCTTATGTCCCATGCAAACATCAAAGCAATAAAGGACATTCTGTGAGATACATTTATAATGAAACGATCTAAAGATTACATCACTTTGCACTCATAATATACACATTCACGAGATTGAGTTTCCATACATAAGGTTAATATACTGTTACATTATATGTGGGAGTATCAGTGCCAGAACAGCATAATTGGTATCAATAGGACACCTGACCCATTATAAGCCTCTAGACTGTCTATCTTTTCATTTAAATTCAAATGCCTGAAAGATACCCTTCACATCAGGTTGTTCAGCAACTAACATGATGCCAACTAATATACTTCCCCAGTTTTAACATCATATAATTATGCATTTTCAGAAAAAAAGGCATAATAATTATATGATGTATTATTATATTTAATAATATTTTGTATTACTACTGAATGTTCAGTTGGAATAGTTTCCTACTCTACAACACACTTCTTCTTCAAAAACTAAAACACACCAGTAATACTAACACATATAACTTTCCAAAACTTATCAGTATTAACCTAACCTAGTCACAAACACTGCATTGAATATTAAACTTTGCTGAGTACTAACTTACACATTGAAAAGCCACTAAAAATGTTAAAAACCCTTTAAGCTTCAACCAAATTCCCCACATCATTCACTGTACGTTGCAGTGCAAATGAGCAAAACTAAATTTTGTGATTTTTGCATTTTTTGTTTTTGGTTTGACCCTGATGTTGGCTTATTGTCTCTACATTGCGTAAAGGGTTTTTCATTTTTATATATGTTTCTAACAGTGTGCTTACCAGTTGCATTAAAATAACTTAACATTTCCATATTTCATAATTAATTTAAGAGCATAATATTCTGACTTACTAAAAATTTAATACTATATTTTACCACTTAAATTAATTTTTTAATTAATAACCTAGTTACAAATTAATATTACAGATAATTAAAATTGTTAATATCATTATCTAATTTAGAAGCAAATCAGTGGCAGGCTCTTCCTCAGATGTAAAGAATGGCAAAATAATATTTCCATTCCTTTTTAACAAGGAGGAGGGCTGAAATACTTCAAAGCAGCCAGAGAAAGCCATCCTCCCCCATTACACCACCTCTCAAGCTAAGTTTCATCAAATTCATTTTGACATTTTAATAAAATATTTTCAAAGTAAACCATTTCTTTTCTTGCTCTAGTTCTGATACTGTGATACTCACACAAAGGGACAAAACTTAGCTGTTGATCACCGGCTCCGGTTTGTTACCACATAATGCATACCTGCCAACCTCGGAGATCTAAAATCTGGAGACTCTCTATTTTGCACTACCCCCCCCCCCCCACCCCTGAATGTCAACAGCACCAACACCCCCACTCCCCCCCCTCCCCCGCGCGCCAACAAATTGCCTTAGGACATTATATTATGTCTTACATGACGTACATGGGATCAAAATGCGCTTTCATCAATGTAATGACGAACTAATCTTTGTCATTGACTAAACATGTGCAAAAATGTTCCAGAAACTATACAGTGAATAAAAAAAGTTCGAATTTTGTGAAAAAATGGACTAAATTTCAAACTAAACCACAGAAATGCTCAAAAGTCCATTTTATCCGGGAGATTTGGTGCTCTAACCGGGAGATCGGGAGATTTGATGAAAAACTTGGAGACTCCCGGAAAAACCGGGAGAGTTGGCAGGTATGCATATGGTACTGTAATTCTCTAATTTTCATAGAGCAGCCAAACTTTCCATGGTTAGACAATCACTAAAATTCAAAACAACTAATAGCTTTCTGCATTCTGACCAATTAGAAGTAATTCAGTAATTATTTTTATTCTGTATTAGTTGGCCAGTCACATTAATACCAAGGAAAAACTCTGCTGTAGTTTGTACTCTTGCAGGATTATTATTTTCAGTATCTTTTTTTCAGATATTGCTGGTAATGTTCAACAATGTGCCAGACAAAGTAATGTCTCTTAAAATTCATTTCTGCCCAGTCTATGATTGGTTGAAACTATTTAGGAAAGACTCACATTACAATGATCTACCCTGTTTAGGGCGAAGAGGTCCTGTCCAGAGCATCTCTTCTGTAAATGCTATGTACGGCTTTATGTAAGGGAGTTTGTGGCTGAATACTATATTTCAGTATAAACCAAAATTTGTAGCTTTAATAACTATTCATAAAGGAAATGTCACTTGAATGTCAAGTAAATGAGGTTTCAAAACCCAGGACAAGAAAACTTTTTACCATGCAAAAGTTTTTTTTTTAATTCTATCACAGAATCTTTATCAAGTGATGGAGCTGGAGATTTTGTTACGTGATTTATGCTATGAATCACGTGACAAAATGTCAAGGTATTGTATATGTATTTTAGGCATTCAAAGTAAAAATAATTTCCTAATCTGTATGCCTTTAAACATGGGCAATAAAAGTAACAACATGGCAAAACAGAGGAATTTAAATAGTTAAAAATGATGTAAATGCTTTTTTTATAGAGAAGTGCATTTAGCTGCCCTTGCTAGCTTACAGGTGCTCCACTGAAAAAAATTGACACACATAATACAAAAAACATATTCAACACAACAGGATTAAAAGCCCAGCTGGCAGGGGGCAACCAGTTGACTATAACTTTACAAGCATGACTGAGGATTTAAACTTAGGATGACCAACAAACAAATCCAGCAAGTTGTTAGTCTGGGAAGGTCTTTAAAACCAGGACCACTTGACAGGGCCTTTGATATTTCGCACGGTCGCGGAGTCCCAAAATTCAGGTAAAATCCGCAAAATCCCACGAAATTCACAAAAACACGCAAAATACTGTGAAATTATTTTATCAAATACATGTCTGTACAGCAATTTTGAAACTTGTAAATAAACTTGTAAATACTGGGGGTATTTACTTGCCGTAAACTCGCAAATTTTATGTCAAAACTTCGTCACTGAAATGTGAAAACAATGTTCCGAAACTACTAGGCATAGATTATGTTGCAAAAAACTGGGCACTAGCCATGATGTTAAAGGCTTTGCCATTGGTTCATTTCTGGAGTGTATTGTTGTTGAAAGAGAAAATGATGACCTCTGTTAGAAGAACATAAAAAACGCTGGACTGATCAGCGAAAAACCGATCGATTTCTTGTGAAATTTGCCCTGAAAATAACCACAAAATCCGCCGTTTTTTTACCGATGCTTTCTGGCCAAGTTTGCCCTGAAAATTCCTGCAAAATCGGCCAAGTTTTCCGCGATTTTGTCCCTAAAAATCCCACAAAATTTGACTTTTTTTTCTGCGACCTATCAGAGGCCCTGACTAGATTGCAAGTCCAACCCTCTGACCACTCTGCAATGCTGACTTGTGAAAAAATTATAATGTACAGATATTTTGAATAAGGATGATTATTATTCAGTGGTATATTACCGAACCATTTGTTTATTTTTCATGTAAGATGATAATGTTAGAAAACATGCTGCTGGGGAGATGAGAAAAATTGAGCTTCTTATCACAAATCCTGTCACCTTTATGATAGTTTGACCTAAACAGAGAGAAAATATGTGTCAACAGCGAGATATGTCCAAGTTTGCATGCAGCTGCAAAAATTTGTGAAAAATTGGAGAAATCGCAAAATTTACTAACATTGGCTTTTTGTTTGTAAACACACTGAAAATCACAAATTTTGCAGCTGCAACTAACCTGGACAGAAGAGTCAAGTACAGAGCTGAACTGGATCTATTTAATATCCCAAAAACAGGCCACACTTATTCACTACCTTACTATCCAGTGGATAATTATTAGCAAGGAGACTTATTGCACCATCCACAAGACAGTGATTTACCCCGTGGATAGCGCTATCCAACCTTTGAACAACCGATCGAGGCCAGATGAATATCTGTCCAGCAGATAACGGATAGAAATTTATCTGGTGGATAGCATTATACTGACCATCTTTTGAACAACTGATGCTGGGTCAATAATATAATGAAGGAGTGCCTTGAAAAATGCCTTAAAAGATAAACTACTAGATTTTCCTTCCACATCCTTACTAACCAAAAGGAGACTTTGGCATTACATTGTATATTAAGAGACAGATACGGACTTATTTTGAGCACCCTTTGCATGATTGAAATGCTCAACTAAAATGGAAGTTGTGAAAGAGCCTTTTAGACATTTGATTATTTTTATAGGATATGAGCAATATGAATAATAAATAAACATGTATTTAAGGTATTGTAAACTAAAACTATAAAGGCAAGATACAGACCTGTCAAAAACAAAAAAAACCCTACTTGCTATATCATAATATTAAATGTCACACCTGAAGAAACTTAAGTCTCAAGTAAATGGCAGGTACAAGGCCAAGTTGAAAATAGAAGTAAGGGGTGTACCAATCCCCTTTTTCACTAACATGTAAATCATCTTGCCATCAGACAACTTATAATATATACATGTACATGCCAGCCTGACAGCCAGCTCTTGTAGCCCCAGGCTAGCACTGTTGACACGCCCTGCTGACCCTCTGATGCGATATTATCTAATATTTTCTGGAACCACACATCGAATGTGCAACAGATAACCCATAATTAAGATGGAGAATCTACTCAAGTAAAACCTCTCCATCAATATATGTGCTTTCCTATTAAACTTTTTGTGGTTAAGTATTTCAGAAATAATTAATTCTGGCTTTTGCTGTGAAAATCACAAAACCATGAACACCAGAAATATTTATGGAATGTTATTGTGTTGCTGGGAAAAAGCCATTAGGGTATGCAGAAACTAAACTGCAAATAGCAACGGTTATAAGTTTGTGGTTTTGTGGTTTTGTTACTCGTATGTCCTAAATTATTTTTATTGTGATTGGACATTACAAAATCAACATTCCAACAATCAAAAATTTTCAGGTGGTTACCGGTACAGTTTTGATTTGACGGGAAAAGAGGAGTGAAAGACTTACAAGCATAGGAGAAGTGTATTGCTACATACCTTTTGGGGAGAACAACTTAGTGGTGAATTTCATTGCTGGGTACAGCCAACATCTCGCACTGGACCAGTTGAAGGTCTAGAGATGTCAATGTTGACGTCATAGTGATATAAGGCGCGGTAGCAAACCCACTTGTCTGGAATATTCTGATTGGACACTTTGACGGCAATCACGTTGGTATCAGACATCAATACATAAGAGACGTCGTACTCTAGCTCGGCCATGGGCTTGTAGTTTTCAGGAAAATCCATTCCTGGGGGTAGATCTAAGACAACTGACAAGGTGTGTGGTGCATCAGCAGGAATTTTGCTGTGAATAAACGGCAAATGATCAATCCGCCAAACGACTGAGCCATACTCTGGTTCGTACATCGCTCTTCCGAGAGAAACAGCAATGGAACACTTGGAATGCTTAAGACGGCTTTTAATCCCTGCAGCACGTGCACCCTTGCTTGACTTGATAGATTTCTCCCCCCTGAATACCTTGCCTGTTCTGAAAAGTGGTACCCAGGACTCTGGAATAGGAAATCTAAACACCACATTGTTTCTGACATATTTTGCCATCTTTGTTTCCTGGCAAACTTGAATTTCAGCCTTAAGCTCGACTTTCTGCTCACTTTGAATTTTCAAGATAGTTTTCACCAGAAGAGGAAGTGGCTTGTGGTGGTCCACTGGAAAACGCATAAGTTCAAAGGTACATGCGTCTAATGGGTGGAATGTTATAGCATGTGACTGCTCAAATGCTGCGGCATTAACACATTTATGAAAATCACAACAGCGTAATTTCACCCAGTGATGTACCCGCTGCGGTTTCAACTCGCCTCGTAAACGAGCTTCTTCTCTTTCTCTAACAACAATGTCGTTAAGCACTAACTGGCATTCGGGATCTCCAGTCAGAAAAGCTCGCAACTTAATGACCACTTTTGCACTCTTCCTTAGTATGGTGCCATCTCCAGACAAAATGATATTAGCTACATCATCAATATCAACAAAGACCTCATCATGACGGTATGTTATACCCCTGTCTCTATATGATGGAAGAAGGCGAAGCGAGTTGTTAAAGGACTCAAGAAGTTCTCTAATAACTACATGACATGGAGATGCGATCTTAATGATCGGGGTTCCCTGTGCTAAATGTTCAACAGTCCCGCGATGGCGTAGACTTCTTGTCTCAGTATACTTGATATATTCTAACTTCATAGTATGAACTTTAGCCCCATGTTCAAATGATTGTAATTTTGGTTCGGTGAACACAAAATAAGCTTGAAGAGGAATTTCTCTAAAGGGTGCTGACAATTCATACTCCTCAAAAATTTGTAGTGTTGTTCCCTCTAGCTTGATAACCACCGGTTTCCATTCACGGGAACCAAACTTACGCTTCTTGTCAGGAAAGCGAAGAAGCATTGACCATGAACCACTCGTTACAAGCTTTTCTTCAAGAAATGGTTCCTCACTTTTCTTTGTGGGCCTCTGTTCATGGCTATGTGCAACAATGGCTTTACCATCAACCTGGTCTTGAACAGCAACAAAGTCAGAGTTCTTGTCTGCTGAAAGCACTACTGCTGAATTGTTGACTACAAGCCCAGGTGCTGCCATGGGCATACCTTCCATGCCGGGAACAGGGATGAGGTTTAGTGTAGGGTCAGGACTCGAGACAGCTGCCGGTCCATTGTCAGCTTGAAATGGATTAGTAGTAGCTGGCTGAAACGGATTGCTACCTGATGAAGGCAAGGCATTGATGAATGGATTTGGGCTGGGCACATGACTAACTTTTGTTTGATTACCACTTACATCCAGCTCTAACAATTCCAAACGCTGTTCAACTTGGGTGGTAGAATCACCAAATGTCACCCAAGATTGTGAATTGACAGCTGAACTGGAAGAACACTGTTGCATTTGATTATCAACACTTGTGGACGAATCGCCAAATTTCATCCAAGACTTACTAGCGAGGAGATCTAGTTCAGCTTCAGTAAACGACACAGGAGGCATGACAGAGGTGGATTTTTTGTCGGTATCAACCTCCGGCTCTGTAACTTGTAGCGATTTAAAGTCGTTGCCAAGCGGATCACGCCTCAATGTTGCCAAGCCGCCAACTCCGTTCTCCGCCGCTGAAACGTTCGAATGCGGTTGTTGTTGACTGTCTTTTGAATTTCCATCCTCGCCAAAACTAACCCAGTTTTTACCAAGATCAACTTTGCCTTGATTCGCGGTTTCACGAGATTGTTGATGTGGGATCGATGATAAATTTGCATGGGCGCTGTTGTTTTCAACAATAGGAACAGCTGATTTCATACCATTCTCGGCGTTAGAGGCCTTGGAAGCGATTGTTGCTTGCTTGGTAGACGTAGAGTTCGTTTTAACCTCAGTTACAGACATATTATTGGGGGTAATATTTGTGGTTGCTGTGGCTTTTCGCGAATCAAAAGCCGCTATATTCGAGGTGGTCGATTTCAAGGGCAAGTGTGTGTGATTTTCATCCTTTGTTTTTACCAAATGCTCAGTTTTTTCGCCTTTTACAGCCTCATCTTTCGACGATAAATTACTATCTTGGCTCTCCTCAAATTTAGTCCACGCTGACGAAGAAACAGTAATCTTATTGTCGGCAATCTCCTTGGATTCGCTGCTGGCAGCTGCGGCCTTGCTTGAATGCAAATTCGAATTCTCACCATTCAGTTCGAGTCCCGCGCCATCTGTCTTCTCTTTGTATAAATTGCTTGGCTGGCTAGAAGCGTTTAGAGTAACTTTATGCGATGGTGAAGCAGATTTACGATCATTCACAGCCGTATCGTTTTTTCGATCAGTGTCTGTTTCTCTTGAATTCCCCGCATCAACACTTTCGTCATTAAATTGTCCACGATTACTTATCGCGCCTGGTGATCCTTTAAAATTCCCGGATCCCTCGTCTAAATTCTCCTTAAATTCAGTCCCTGTGACTCCATTCTCCCTATGAGGAGACGACTCTCTCTGTAAATGAAAAGATTTTTGCTCACTAATTGAGTCATTGTGTTCAGTAAATTTGCTTGACGCTTTAAGACCAGCGGAAATCTCAGCACAATGATCGCCAACTTGTCGATTTTCTTCCTCGAAATTCTCCCATTCCCCGCGGTTTACGAGATAAGATGTTGTTCCACCGCTGTCGACCATTATTTATAAGTAGATAGCTTATATCAACACAATTTCAACTTGGCCAAAGAAAACTCGCAGGCACAAAATACACCGCGCGTCCCTCAATAACATATCGTGATATGCTGCATCAAAGCGAGGCGGTGAAAGTTTCCCGTCTCCTCCTAGGCTTAGTCAGAGACTGGACCACACACTGAGGGCGTTTACAGCAATGGACATTTCTTGAAAACGAAATTCTAAAACAATACATGATATCATTAACGAAGAAAAACAGATACAGATAAACTGAATAAATAAATTAGTGATAAATGATCGTTGTTCGTCGTATCTTCTGAGCATCGCTCGATCAGTATCGACTCAAGGTGATGTTACAGGGGACGATTCACAACGACGATTTTTAGCGCAACACAGCGTTGCAAAGCTGGAACAATTTTGTAACCATTGCGCTAAAATTCGTCGTTGCGAATCGTCTCGTGTAACATCACTTTTAAATCACCGGCCTTTGGATAAGACATTGAACATCCGAGACAGGTGATTTTAGTCATAAACTTAAGAAAAATTTAATTTCTAAAAATAAAATCCCCCCCAAAAAAAGAAAACATGTATCATAGAAAGTTCTAAACTATGTTCTAAAAAAGGTCGAGTTAAGTTCACCTTAGTAAAACCTTTTCGGCTATCTGGTCGAATTTTGAGAATAATATTTGCAACACAAAGAAAAACAGCTTGAAACTTACATGGCTGCTAAGAAGACGTTTCGTTTTGGTTATGAATCCAGAAAGCAAAAATCTTGAGGCACATAAGTTTTTTGCTGTTTCCTCCTCCTCCTCTTCTTCTTTTTTTAAGTTTCCATTTTTTGGTTTTTATTTTTCTGAATACAAGATGCTGTATAAACCAAGAGTTTTTAAACTGAAGCCTTATAAAGCTTCTGTTACAGCTTTTAAAAAGTGACCGAAATAATGAACAGGAAAACTCTTAAAGTTTTAATTTGTCTTGACTTGAACACGCCTACGGGTCGTTATTATAAAAACACTTTACTTTTCTGTATAAAGCACCGGTCTTTTTGAGTCACCTGGTTATAAATTCACCTCGAACCAATTTACAGAACTGAAATACAATTATTCAACTTCCGCTTTTTTTCCAGAATTATAAAAACAGATTATAGCTCCCTTTTCACTTTACCAACCAAGGTAGTGTCTATGTTAAAAGTAGTGAGCTACAACTAAATCAGGAAAATTTCCGCTTTATATTGATTTACTAAAGAGACGGAATCCCACTCAACTTCTAGCCTACGCGATTAAAATAATTACCAACAAAATAGAAATCGTTTCTAATTCATTCAAATACGCGTCAGTTGTCGATTATGATCATTTACTACCAACATGACCTAGTTTTTTAATTTCTGGTTATAAACTAATGTTCGTAAGCGTTAACATTTCTAAAAACATGACACTTGCGAAAATGACTCAAGGTTATTCGCCTAACACCTGCTCATATGTACGTGTCAACAGTACACAAACCTATCTTGAACTCATGAATCTAAACCTTGATTAATTTTCAAAAGTTACAGCCACAGTATGGCACAACAGTAAATGCAGTTGATCCATTTTTAAAATAGTAGTTATTTCCAATACAGACTCTAAATTAGACTTTTTCAAAGTCCTTCGCTTCTGATAAAAAATCTACCGCTCGCGCTTCGCGCTCGTGAAAAAATTTCAGCTCGACTTGTGGGCAAGCCTAACTTTAAATGAGCAATTCGTAAAGCATAATAAAGTGCTACACAGAAGCTTTCATTTTTATTACGGTGGATAAATTAAAGAAAACACGAGTGACTGCGAAATTACATAGGGTTATGAGAAGGATACACTAAGAAATAGCATAACGAGGTCATTTTGCTGATTTTGGCTGAACGCGCTTTCACGCTTATTGATTTATGTTTTCTATTACCAACGAGGAAAAATCCATGCAAAATATCTAATACATCACGTGCGTCTTTTTATGTTTAAATTTTTTATTTGAATAATGTCATGATAAATAAATAGTGTCATCAAAGTTTTAGTTTCTGTACAAATATTACTCTTAATTTCTATTCACAGTTTTTCATATCTAAGCTGCGTCGTTGTAGCACAGTCTCCAACATCAGTTTACAAATTTAGCTGGTGCAAGGCAGTGAAGAAAGACGCGAATTTGCAAGCCCAGAAAATTCAGTACTAATAGTAATAATAATAATAATAATAATAATAATAATAATAACAATAATAATGGTCTTGTTTCGATGCTGAATTCATAAATCACTTTAGCAAATCCTCAAAACATCAATATCGACATCATGTAAAATTGCAACTCTAAGAAACATGTTTGAGTCCTTTTTTTGGTTCTAATTTGGATCAATGATGAAGACAATTCTCTTAAAATGTGACAATCCATCTCCTTTAGAAGTAACGTCTTTAAGATAGATGTTCATTTTTATTTCTGCATAAGTCGTTTTCTTCATCTGGAACGCTATTTATTAAACCTTCTCTTTGCTCAACGTCCAGTGTCCTGAAAAATTTTAATATACACAAAACTGTTAACACTGAGTCCATTATTGAGCCTGTGCAGCAAGCGTTTGCCATCGAGTTATTGCGTGAAGGTGGTAGCGAGAGAAAAAATGGAAGTAGGGAGTGGGGGAGGGGAGACTTTCCTATTCTCCCCTCACCTTCCCCCTTCATTTCCCATTTTTCGCTCTCGTTCCAACTCTGTCTACGACGGAACGCTTGCGACGAAGGCTATGAGTCCATTGAAGACACTATAATAGCAGGTCTCAGGAGTTTCATATAAATGGTCACACGACACGATTCTTTCACAAACTAAAAAGGTAAAAGCTACAACATAAAGGTTTTTGTATTACTGACTATTTCAGCAAAAAAAAAGCGTTTGGAAAGAAAGTACTGTAGAGTAGACCAGTGCTCAACAAGACTAACGTAAGCTGATGTTATTTTTCTGGTATTTTGGGGAAGAAACGAGGAAACGTTGATAAAAAAATACCAGTGAGAGCTTCACTACTTACTCATCTTACTTACCCTCTAGTCATCTGCCGTCTTCTAATGTTCAAAAGTTTCTTCAAGCCGATCAAGATGGGGTCCCAGTCTCCGTAATGTGTAAGTAAACTCACGGCAAAAAATGACGCAAAGGCGGGTATGGTGCCAAGTAAGAACATCCACGAAAAATGAACCTACAAAATAAGAAACACCGAGAATACTTAGCAATTATTGAATGGAGCGGTGACGTTTGAGGAAAGGCAAATTCATTGTAACAGTCACGATTTCGCCGTTGTCGCGTCTTCGTTGCTAAAGCTCCGTTATATATAGCAGTGATCTTACCCTCCTCATGAACACATCGACACACATGGTCAGCGGTATAATCAGACTCAGAGACAGCGTCGCTGTTAATGATGACGTCAAATAGCAACCCCTTGGAAACAATTCAGGAAAAAACTGTTATTGATAAGTTAGAAAATGTCCAAGTTTTATGTAATTATTTAACCACACAATTAAATCATTATTTAATCATCACAGTTATAGACGCAACTAAAAAAAGCCTGAATAAATTTAGGCTAGCGTAAGACCCGAACTCAGAAACTGTTGGACTCAGTACTGGGGAAAGCTATGTTGACTCTGCAACGCTCAGCTGTGTCATTGGCTAAGTTACTTGTTCAACCAATCACATGTGCTCGTGCGAGTTTTCCCGCGCTTTTTGACGTCGGCTTCACGTCCTTGCTACGGACTATGATTGGCTAAGAATAAGATGGGTGCTGAGATTGGTCCCAGCAAATGCTTTGATTTTTACTTCAGTGTCACAGCAGTCAAAAAGTAACTGCTGCAGTCACGTTAATCCACTGTAAACACCAATGTGTAAAGTAATATTTACCAAAGCCATAGGAATTCTGACAGCACAGTTCCAATGAAAGCATTCAGAGCTATGTAGCCCCACACTGTTGCACTTGGGGGGAGTTCAAATACTTCTAACCGCAAATAATTAAGAAATAGAAATCCTGGCCAAAGGAGGAAAAAATTAAAAGCTCCAACAAGGCCTGAAATGATTAAAATAAGAGAATATTGTTACAAAGCCGCTGGGAAATAGGTGCACCGGATATCAGCGCAATCAGAAGAAACGTTAAAAGTGTTTTGTATGTCAAGGCCAGCTAACAAAAAATGGTTTGAAATGTTAAGGACGAACATACACAAAATTTGTCTACAGTTCCTGGCCTTTACTTTTGTATTCTCAGTTTTCAACCACTTGACAAGGTGGCCATGTTAATAAACAAACAATACAAAATACTTTTCAAAGAATTTGCCTGAAGGAAAAGAATATATATCGCAGCGGAGAAAACCTCTTTTGTTCTCATCAACCAAATGGACCAGGATGGTACCAGCTACAGACTGGTCAGCAATTAACACAGGCTACCTGTAGACCAAGTTCAACTCTTCAGTCACACTTATATAAAGCCAACTGCTTTCCTTCTTGCCAGTTGGAATTCTTATCCTTGTGGGCGACAATGAAAACTACTGGTTTACCGGGAATTATTGTTCTACCCCTATAAGTCAAACCTGACATCACAAAAACCAACCTGTTTACCCTTTCATCACAAGAAATAAGTATTATTTTTGCTTACCAAAAAACATTGGAATATCCATTTGTTTCTCATCAGGGACTTTGTGTTTCAGCATAATTAAATAACAGGAATACCTAGTAAACAACAGTACACAATTAGTGCTAAGAAAGTAGTGGTGTCATAAAAAGAGAGAAGAGTAGCTATTTAACAAACTCACAAAAACGCACTGGCCAGAGCCCATAACGCTCCCACACTTATCCCACCAGCTTTGTTCTTGGAGTCAGAAAGTGTCACCAACACTATCCCAGTGATGCTGTCATGTTGAAAAGAAAATATACATTTACAGTAAAATTAATATTGATTAAAAGCAAAATTCTATGGCAGACATCTCCCTCAAATAACATAATAATAATAATAATAATAATCATCATCATCATCATCATCATCATTCTCATCTTTTATGAGGCAGGGTTTCATGGAAGAAGAAGAAGAAGAAGAAGAAGAAGAAGAAGAAGAAAATCATCATCATCAATGTTATTATCATCATCATGTGGAGGCAGCATTGCCAAGTGGTTAGAGCGCTGTACTTGTAATCTGGAAGCCTTGAGTTCAAGTCCTTCCCTGACCGCTAGCCGGATTTGTTCTTGGAAGTCCCGAGTTCAAATCCTCGGCCACAACGACCGGTTTTCTTTACTCATTATTAACTAACTCACCTCATAAGAACAGCAAGTAGTTTTGTGATTGAGAATTTATCAGCAGATGAACTCTGGAACACAGATGCTAATATGAGTGTAAATAACCCTGAAAAAAAGCAAATTAAAAAATACTATTACTTAAATCCATCAAAAAGTTGTCTTTAAAAATGAAGCATTAAATGCATTGATCTGACTGAGAGTTAACAACCTCTCTCTCACATGACAAGAAAACAATGTCAACTTTTCAAAGAAAAAAAACAGACGTCATCTAAATATAAAATTTTGTTAAGTGGCAAAGAGAAACCTGAAAATCACTGCTAAATGGTCATATCACAGAATTTTGCCCACAATGATGCCAAAATTGCATGTAAAAGGTGATAAAATATGTGAAGGTGTTGGGGAGCTCTCTTGTTAAGTGGGCACAGCTAAGATGTGAAATGAGACAGTACACTTTACACACTGATAAGCCTAAGCCAATGCAAAAAAGAGAACAAAAACCATACTTGAGAGGCTAATTTTAGGCTAAGGAATACCTGTAGCAAGAAATCTCACCTGATGAGGATGACAAAATATTTACTGCTGCTGGTGATGTGTGTGCAATGGCTTCCTGATAACTGCAGTTAGCACAAAACCACTATGGAAGAGAAGCTAGTCAGTAGAGAAAATAATCCCTAATCTAATGATCATTGTCTCCAACAGTGAATGCAAGAAACTCGAAGTAAATGTTTAAAAAATATTGCAAGAAGGGCAAGGGGTGTGCAAGATGTTAAACATAGTCACCACATATTTCTCTCTTCTGTACGAAGTGAGTGCAGGCACAAAACTTTTTGCCAATTACTGACCAAATTTTGCACTTGGACCCCCCCCCCCCCTTTGCCATGCCCCTTTGAGCCTCTGCACAGGAGACAGACCAGAATATTTCAAAAATCTGACTTCAAAATGTAGCATAGTAGTAGGTTTGCCAATCCTGATGTAACTACTTGAACTGAAGAAACACCCTGAGACACAACCTCTAGTTTTTACCCCTAAATGTTTTTACAAAATAATGGTGATCATAATGGTGAGAAATATTCATTTTACAATAACTAAGTGATTTCTTGTGCAATGATTGGTGGAGAGCTTTGTTTGATAAACATGCAGACCATGGAAATGTTGTGATGGTGGCACAATTTGTTCTTCTCTGTCTTGTATGTGCAACTTTTCAAGAAATTTCTAAGGAAATGGATGTCAAAACTCTCAATGTTATTGTAAAAAACAACTCGACAACAATTTTTCATAGTCTCTACTGCTATCAGCCATGGAAATGACATCAAAATATTAAAAACTTTGCAGTGAAACCACTCACCATCATGATCAGCTCGTTCTTGATTTGTTAACTTCCCCAGGAGAGAAGCTTTGGTCACATCACATAGACACACCCTACCCACCACCTAACTACTTCAAAAAAGCCTTACAACTCACCAGTAAGCAGAATAGCAAGGCAACCCTAGCAACACGATGGACAGGAAGTTTCTGATCTTCACCCAAGTGGTAAGGAAGTCTGGTCAACCTTGCCTGTTCAGAATTATGGTCTGAAAAATGCCAATTTGCTCCATTTAAAACGTGGAAATTTTTCATGATTGAGCTGTAAATACTCTCCAAAAAAAGTTCCCTAATAAACCAAATTACATGTATTTACCTGATAATTGCCGCACTTCTCTCACACTGCTAAATGTCACCCGCCTAGGTCCTGTTATATAGTTAAGATAATGAGTGTATTAAAGCAAGTGACCAATATAATTTAAAATATTTTTCACTTGATTATATCACTTGTAAAATTACCTCATTCTGTTATCTGATTTTGCAAAGTATTTGCAGTTGATAGTGTGTCATGTGATTAAAAGTTAACATTAATTTACTTTAAATTTAAACAATGACAATGTTGGATGTGAGTCACAGGGGACCCAGACTATTAGTAAACACTAGGTAAATCTCTCTCCAAGGCATGTGTTTTTAACTTACTTGGAATTATTTCAAAGGAACTACTAGCTACTTCAGCTGATTGGCTGGTTGAAATGTCTTCATCTGTCATTTCTTCAAAAGTTGGCTCATTCTGACAATTAACAAAAGACAGTAATGAAAACTGCAGGCTGCAGGCAAACAGAGTTTAACCATTGTTACTAAGATGAAAGCGATAGTTTTCATTAATTTGTTTTACCTGGATATTTCAACACTGTTTACTGGGAGAGTGTCAAGAGAAGTTTGTAAAACAGGTGACGAGTAGTATAGGTACCATTAGGGGGTAACGAGTCATTCATTTTGCTATTTAATATTTTATCTTATTAATATATGGTTGTTATAATTTCAAGTCTTTGCACAAAATTTTATGAACTGACGGTCACCATACAAGTGAAACCTCTCTATTTCAGCATTTTATAACATGAAATTTATGAAATTTGTTGAATTTTAACTGTGGCTTCCTTTGGAAGGTTAAAACGATGTAACTCACCATTAGTTGTCTTGGGATTGGGGTAGTTTCCCCTGAGGATGAAGGTGAGTTTAAAAGAGATGTGTGTTCACTGTCTTGATTTACAGCAGATACCAAGACCTGAAAAAAAAAATGTCCAGACAAAATGCTACAGCAATTCATCCATTTTTCTAACCCCTGAGGAAGGAAAATTGTTTCATATTTGGGGGAGCTTTAAAAATTTTAGGGTAGGATTACAGATTTTGACCGAGAAAAAGAAGTGGGTTTTAGATTTTATAATAGATAGGTCAAAAACAGGAGGCAATTCAAGATAAGGAATCAGCTGCATTTTCAAGTGAAAAAAAATAAGAGATGCCGATAGAAAGCCCTAAGTGACCTTGAATTAACTGACAGATTCTCTATATTGTATATGAACTTTAATGTGGTGTCCCCCCTAAATATAAAAAAAAATATTTTGAAAGTTTAATTTGTCAATTTGCACATCACCCAAAATAAACCTTATTTGCTCCCCCCACCTCCTTGCAAATAATTGCAAACCCTTTGTTCCAATTTCCACCTGGGTATTACATTCATCTCACAAGAAATTGGAAAAATTACAAAAATTGGGGGATAAACAAGGTGTTTTATAGGAGCTGTGCAAATGGCAAATAATAATCTAAGGATCTGCATAGAGATCATAATGTTCTTTCTTGTCACTTACATTTGGGGATGTTTCATTCTTTAAGCATGCAATGCACTGAAGCCTCCATGGCTCATAAAAAAGAAATCCAGTCAAATATATTATAAATGATGATGTCTTGAAGAATGTGGTGAAAAAAGGCTTGTCAAATCCTTCATATTTGAAAATAAACTGCAAAGAAAAAGGTTTTAGTCAAACTAGATGTAAGTAAAACAGAAAACTAAATTCCTAATTCTGTGTAAACCATAAAAACTACAAATACTTGATAAAAAGCAGTGAGAATGAACAAGATTATAATCATTATGGACTTACTGGAGATCTGGGCAACATGGATTTTTGACAGATATGAGAGAGTGAAAAAATCTCTAACTTACACATTCCACTTCTTATTTGCACAACCCTGCCATGCCAGCTATGGTAACTATTTTCTGTCTAGTGGAAAGCAAACTTTTGCTTTCATAAAAGCTGTCAAAAATTTGTTCAGAGCAGTGCCAGATACAGACTTTGAGATAACGGGGACCCGGTCATCCAGACTCTTAGATATGGGTGGGGAGGGGGGGTCGGGGTGGTCTCCTAAAAATTTTTTTTAGGACTTTGGGCCTTAGTTTGGTCTGAAAATGCCACAGCAGAGGGGTCAGATTTATTTTTGGAAAGGTAGAGAGGTCGTGTGGTTGGTAGCCTGTATTGAAGACATAATCTAACCCCAGCCGACTCAATAAATAATGGGAAATGTATTATTTATCAGTTATTTACACAGTCCCACCAGCTTCTTGCCATGGACACTTCTATTTATTAGGCAGACCATTAGAAAAGCTATGGGAGGAGGTGGAGTGGGGAGGGGGACAAGCACACACATGCAAAATTAATTCAAGGGAAAAATGACTTACGAAACAATGGACATGCAGCTCAAAAACTTCCCAATCCCTGCCATAACTTTTCTAATTAATGGTCCGCTCCTGATAAAAGCAACCAAATCAGCTGGTTTACATGTGACGACATCATGGTAAACATCTTGGTGGTCAATAACAAAAGCATTTCCCTCTACTGGAAACTTTAAACCCCGTTCTCATGCAAATTCTGTGTAAAAAATATATATATTTTGTATTAATCACCAACATAGCAGCCTTGCCAGATGATATGGTTGCAAACCATTTATTAATTTTTATTGTAATGTTCTGATGAAAAGGTTTCCTTTTAAATATTTGGAGGTAATTTTCGTACGCTATCTGGTAATAGAGTAGTAATAAGTAGTAGTAAATTTGTTCTCACATCTGTCAGTTCTGACGAGCCAACCCAAAGAACGTCCACCATCAGTAAAACAACAATCCCCAACAACAAGCGTCGTCTCCGCCTAACACTCTCATCCTGTGACACAATAAACTGCACTGTTGAAGCCCACATCGAACGGAAGCAGTTACAAAGACGACTGCTACTTGTAGAAGACATCTTCTTTAGTTTTTACAAAACTAAAGCAAGCTTATACTGGCCATGACTTTCGCTGTGATTTAACCCACAGACGAAGATGTTTCATCTGATGGTACCATGACACTGTATAAAGACAAAAATGAGTTGAGTACAAAAACACCATATTATCATGACCGCGATTATAGGAAAAACACCTTACTGAAGAATCAAAATCTAAAAATAAAAAATACAACTGACCTTCTCGTGACATGGCCGCCATCTTGGATTACTGTTGTTAACCGCGGGCTCATTTCACAGGCTTCCAAGCTTTATTATTTTGATTTTCGAGATTTTTTCCTTCTATGTTTTGAGTTTCAGACTTTTATTCAATGCACAAGAACAGCGAGTAAAAACGCCTGAGGAAAAGAAATACTCAGAGGCAAGTTTCATGTGTTGCTCCCAGGCTCCTGACATTATGCAATCAAATGATGAAAAAAATAATGCGCAACGTTTAACGTTTGCTTTATTGATTTTATACAGTACAACCGATACTACACAATAGCTGAGCATTTTAACTCTCTTTTTAACTTAACGAAAGCATTTTTCTATGTATAAAATAGGGATGGCGAAAGAAAACAAGGGCTTTAGGGGAATTTATTATTCTATGAATCATCTCCATCAATACCTACCCTGCGAGCAGAGTCTCCTTCGATCTTCCTAGGACAGCTGTTAGGAGACTCTGCTCGCAGAGTCAAACCTTTTGGCAATAGAGAATATCTCCACGGCAAGCACCACTCTCTCGAGGCGAAAGCGCTCTTTCACCTCCTTTATTGCAACATAAACTGACAGGTGCCGATGTTGTTAAAATGACAGACGTAGCATTTCAAGAAAACTTTTCGCCACCCCCCTTTATAATATTTACAGCTATACACTAGATGACTACATCGCGGAATATAAGTTTTCACTGAGAAAATAACTGGAAACTTCTCCCACTGTCTCTGATACCCTACACTATCTACCCAAGCCTCCGGCCTAGTTTTGCTCTCCTGCAAAAACAACGATAAGCGATTTTCTACCGTTACATCTAAAAGAAATACCCGGTAGACTAAACAGTAAATCCATTCGGCTTAGACTAAAACAATGATTTTTCTCTCACACGGTAAAGAACGGGCAAACATTATCGAGGCTCTTATAGCGACAATGCTGCAAAATTATAATTATTGAAGGTATTTGCATGTGCAGCATTTAACTGTACGAATATTTCAGTACGTCGCGGAAATTGGTAACAATATTTGGGGCCAACTACCACCCCCCACCCCCACCCCTATGTAGGAAACTTACAACTACAGTAAAAGTAAACTTGTGTACTGGAGAATATGAACTTTTTTCTCAAATTTTCAGTAAAAACGCTTGTATTAAGCAGACATCTCTTTCGAGCGGACATCCGAAGATAAGGTAGGTATTCTGCTTATAGGCCTTTTAAACCTCCATGTAAAAATATGTAAGTCCCCATTTGTTGTCCGTGGTACATTTCCCAAATGGATCAAGTGGGATCGAGAACGTTTAGGAATTCCAACTTGTTTGGTGATGTTTTTATCGATTTCCCTCGATTTCTGTTTTATAAAGCACTTACACTGAAAGGAGAAATTTGATGCTGATTACTCTTAGCAGAAGCCTATAAATGACTCCTGTCGGCTTAAAGGGTTAATATAGGTTTCACTGAGGTTTATATCAGTATGCAAAAAGAAAAGTATTGAGTAAAATGGTAAAAAAAATCCTCAAAACAAATTATAAACCTATCTAAGACCTAATGCAAAGTTAACGGCTACATATTTTAATTTACTAACATTTCTGTATAGAAACATTACTACAAGAAGTAATGATTATCATTGAAGCTCTTTTGCAGTTTTGCTACTCAGATGTATTTTGAATCATAAAGTGTGAAAATCATTTATGAAGCTTTTAAAGCCTAGAAGTTGTACGTTGTTGTATGAAAAATGTTTAGGAATTTTTGTGAATCTCGATATTGATCATCACTGCATCATCTTTGGAGTACTGTGGGCAACGAACCGTGTCGATGGGCGCAAACTTCTCGTAGCCATACAGAGTGGTGTATTGGCCGCTGGCAGAGGGTTTCTGAAAAGCTTGAAGATTTCTGTTGGCCATGAAAGTGCCACTGACATCGTTGCCGAAGCTGTGAGCATCATTGCTTTGATCCAACATGGAGACGGAGATTCGTCCACAAAATGGCCATTTTAGCCTGTTATCAAAATCCCCCTTCATCATACCAACAAAAAGGGCAATGTGTCTTCCATCTCCACCATCAACGCCTTTTGGGTAGATACGCATGAAGAACTTGTATCCACACAAGCTAGTGTAAATCGGAGGACTATCAAGTGATGTTTTTATTCCATCACTATCACCCTGGAGGAGCTGAGAGAAATGCTCTATAATCCAAGTATAATCTCCACCACAGATCTGACCTTTAGTTAACAAAGGCTCTGGTGGACTTGACCTGTAGAGAAAAATCGGTTTTAGGATGATTATTTCATTTTTCGTAAAGGTCTGGTTGGTTTTGTGAGGGCGGTTTTTGAGTTGTGGCATAGGGAAAAGACAAATTGGAACAAACTTGGATGCTATACTGGCTAAAAAAGTAAACTTTGACGCTTGCACGATGTTTATGGAAGTCATTATGACCTGTAACTGCTGTAATTTCCGGATGTTTACTTAGAATTTCATGGCTTTCTTTAAAAGACCCTTTCAGCGTATTAATAAGTGACTAGGCAGCAAATAGCCTGCGAACGACAGACGTTTCTCCTCGCTCATCGCCGCTGAGGGACGTTTCGCGAGGAGGAAACGCGAAACGTTCCTCAGCGGCGATGAGCGAGGAGAAACGTCTGCCGTTCGCAGGCTAGGTAGCAAGATCATAGAAATTAAACTGTCTATTAAACTACGTCATGATTTTGCTATTACTGCATGCTCATTAGAGACGTAAAACCAACCACTGCGATTTCAATCAAGTCAAGGTGTAACATGACGCACTGCTTATCCGTGGTCAAAGGATCGGGAAAACTTTAAAATAGCCCTCGAATTAGTTCGATGGCATATGCGTTTGGCTTAATTTGAGGACGTATACTGACCTGTTCAAAGTCAGCTGTGGTGGAGAACTGGATGCACGCATGCGTTCACCTCCTTGATTCTGCTCCGGAAATTGGCTGGTCTCCTGGACAGATCTAGAGCACCTGATTCCATTGACCGACTCAGTTGCATCAGTCCATCCTCGCCCACAGTCCATCTGAGTTGCTGCTGGTCTAGCTTCGGCCCAATCTCTGAACTGCATTCCTCTAGTTTGCTCCGCGTACTGCATCGGTTGTCTACCTCTTCGAGAATGCACCTGGGAAACCTCCTGCATCTGATGAAAATTCATATTCTCAACAAGTATCTCTTTCAGGCGGTCAGGGTATCTTGGTGGCGCAACTGGCAATGGTGAGCCAGTCCCTTGGGAATCCATCAGCCCATTGTAAATCTCTGCAGTGTCAAGCTGACCAATAAAAATCTGTTGAGATCCTTCTATCTGTTCTCCATTAGGAATGGGAAGATATACTCCTTCAATGGGTTGACCACCGATCGCCTGAAAAAAAGTGCAAATACGTGTTTTTAAATCAGCGTAGAAGATATTATCACTTTCTTGTTAAAAATTGTACGGTTGTTTCTTCTTGCTCTTACAGAAAGGAGCCAAAAAGTGTGACCGCTCCCAGCCCCCAAATATCACGAAGCGGGTCGTCGCAGTATAACTGTGCTGATGCCAAAACTTGGGAAAAGTACTAAAAAGATACATTTAAACCTGCCATTTTTTTAAGTCACACCTTGCTATAGGATTAATGAAATTTTGACTTCGGCAACTTGACTAAGATGCTATATGGAAACACGAACCGCAGAAAAAGTGGTAATGCAGTAAAAAAAAGTGATTTATCTTTTCTAATTTTGGGAGGTTTTAATATTTTCTATTAGGATACTGACAGGCACCTCTTGAGCTTGTAAATATCTACCTACCCCTTGCTCTATTGGCTCTCTTCCTGAAGCAGCTGTATGTCCTGCAACTTCATTATTTTCCCTGTAATAAAGAAAAATATAGACAAATAATGACATTATCCTAGCCGCCAGCCTTATCACTAAAAACTTAGACTGCTTCCTCAAAATGAGTTTTAATAACGGGGCCTGGTTTGTTTCAGAAAAGCAAAAACTTAAATATTTTTTGGAAAGTATAGCCGGAATTTTTCTGAGGTATATCACTTCAACTTGAAATGATCAGTGTTTTCTTTTATCACCTCGTGACTTCTCTATTTTCTAAACAACTTATCCACGAGTTCCCCATCAAAGCCATTCACAAAACTTTATATACTGCAGTCCCTTCCCGCTTTTCACTGGCTTCAGTTTAAAGACACCAGTCAATCCTCAGCTGAGTCTTTCTCGTGACAGTAGCTCTCCAGTTCGATTGAGTTGAAGTCTGCTTGCGTGAATTGTTTTTCTGAAGGTTTTGCCCTGCAGACGAGCGTTTATATCTGTTCTTTATCAGTTGGTGAAACGTCAACAAACTTCAACGGAAAGAGGGAGAAATCCAATAAACTAACAAGTCTCACCGTGCATTGTGACTAAGCAGCGAGCTGCGTTCGATAGGATGTTGATAAGATCAAGAGCTTTTTTAGAGAATAGGAAATACCGTAGGTTTGACCATTTCTTATGGCAAAAATATCGCCCCATCACGAATTTCTTTCCCGGTAGCTCCTCAAAAGGAAATTTTCCTAGTTTTACTTTGATTCAATTATTGAAAGGTTAACGTCAAATGCCGAACAAGTTTTAGTATTATTTGACAATTGCTCAATGTACGTTGCCATACCAAAAAATTAAAACCAACAAATATAAAATAAATTAAAATCTTAACCAAGGACAATACAATTTACAAGTCGATTGAGCGTGACCTGCCTTGGAGCTGAACTACGTCAACAGATCAAAGGTTTTTGATTGGTTCAAACGTACATAAATTAAAGCATTTACAAAAGCAAACCTGAATGACTCATCACTGAGCTGTAAAACAGTTTCACCGGGTTGTCGCTAAATTTCAGTTTTAAAATAAGTGGACTAATCCACTTTAGGAAATAAGTCAAAGACGACAAACGACTCATTAACAGTTTTCTACGAGGAACTGAAGCGGGTTTTATAGCAGTTCCACATCGAGATTGACACTACTCCCGGTATTGATATGCACTTCACAAAAACAAAGCAGTCAATTAATCGAACTTCGTGTTGGTTTATCTTGGACTTAAGATGCGAAAAGATTCAGTGGACAACGATCAATCATATCCAAGCATTATTTCAAAAGTACACCTAGAAGTCTACTTCGAAACACTGGTACGTACGCTTCTTCTTCATCATACAGTTTATACCTAACCATGGGGAACCTAACTAACCTAGAGAACTGATTCTCTGTATTTATTCCCGGGATTTATTTCGATGTTTAATACATAAGGGGCGCCCAGCGACTATATTCTGCAAAATAACTGTTCGAAGGAGCAAATGTTGTCTAGAAATTTCTAAAGCTTGAGAAAAGATAAAAATTTCTGGATAACCGTTCCATTCGTCTAAAATATTCGCAGGTTTTCTAATAGCTTAACTACGATTTTTCGGAGGTTGTGTTTTCACATTTTAATATCTAGATATTGCGTTATTTTTTTTTAAATGTCTCCTAAAACTTTCGGTATAAAGACATAACGTCCCATATAATTTTCTATGAAAGCAAGGCTACTTCATGTCCTCGAACTTTCGGCCAGACAAATGAGGGTAGCTAACACTTTCGGATGAGACGAAAAAGCCACCTAAAACTTTCGTGACGACCAAAGTTCCCCTAAGACATCCGAACAGATGAATAGTTTTTAGGGCAACTCCAAATTAACCAAACAGGCTTCTAAAGCATAGAGAAAAGCATCTGAGACACTTCTGACGTATTTTGAAACATTCGGTCGTTGGGTACCCCTGATACATTTTATCATGCTTGCTGCCTGCTACGTTCATCGCAGTGACAGTACAATTCGAAGGCAAAAGCCAGCTTTGTCCCTCTGGTTCTTACAAAAAAATATATCTCTGTTTCTTTGTAGAGGATATTAGAAAATAACAGCAGACTTTTGTAATAATCATTTGGTGAACCACAGGGGTACCCAATGGATCTGTTCCTCAAAATATCTGTTCTTCAGGCACATTTTTGCTGGCTGGGAGATGTGGAAGAAATAATAGTCCTTGGAAGGAAAGTGTTGCTGGGAAAAAGATAATTCAGGGTGTCAGAGGGGATTTGAAGTCTAGAATAGCTGCTACGGGTTACTTGTATGGGTTACTTACCACTCAAGATCTGAATTGTGCCCTATGAAACTTCCCAGTAAGTCAGGTTGCAGGTTGTAAGGTTGCTGGCTGGGAACTCTACCATCAGTGTTGCTGGGAGTGAGGAACAGATAATTTTTTTCCCAGCAATCTCCCAAAATGCTTAAAATAGTCTCAGAAAACTTTATTCACGCTTTGCTGTTGTTTTTAGGTCTTTTTCTCAAAATTTCCCGTTGGGTGCCCCTGGAACCAGTCTCCTCTCGAACAAGCAGTTCTGCGGACTTCTGCCTGCCTTTCTGGCTCTGTTTACTTTAAGTGTATGGTGTGTTCACGGGGGTCCGCATCAAAAGAAAATCTGTTAAAGCTGCGCTAACGTGAGCGTTAATTTCCGACCTCCCAATATCTACCCCACAGCAGTTTGCCATTCAAAAGCGGAAAGTAACTATAGTGTGTACGGTTAGGGACTACTGTAACAGAATCAGAAACCCTTCTCTTAGTATCGAGACAAAACTTTCAAAAAAGATTAATAACATTAAAATAATGTAACCGGCTTTTAAGTTTAATACTTAAACATTTTTGCAGGGTGTTTTGCCATGAAATGCGTGAGCCAAAGTAAAATAGCATATGTGATATCATAAATAGTCCTATTGTGAAAACTTTGTTCTTATTTATTACTTGTACCTTAAATATTTAATGAAAAGGCCTTTTCTGAGGAAGCTCAATAACGTCAGTGTTGGTGTGTACGTTTATACCCCGGCCATCGAACACCTCGTAAAAGCCTGATACATGTTTCTACCTACCGAGTAGCCTGCGTAGCAGGCGTTTCAAAGGGAAGGGAAAGGGCGTTTTAGGTGCGAGAGAAACGTGAGCCCAAACCCCCTTTCCCTTCCCTTTCAAACGCCTGCCACGCAGGCTACCTACCGAGTGCAAATCGCACTTCCGGCAGCCCTGAGATTGTTCTGAGTACTCATAATTCCAAAACCTCAACAAGTGTTGTGTTGTGAACGAAGACAAACTGAAAATTAGCAGTTTTTCCTTGGTGTTTTCTTACTTTGCAACGATCAGCGTTAAGTGACGGCAGTGTTTGGTCAGAATTGGATACTTTGCTTCTGATTGGCTTATACCAGGAGCCTATAGCCCCACCCCCATAACGCCCCCAGAAATGCTTCCTTTTGATTGACTGAGGGGTATCCAAGGCCACAAAAAATGTAAATTTTATTCCAAGATGGAGTCACTGACTCGGTTCGAAGTTCACTAACATCAACTTCCCGCTTTTCGTGTTGGGCAGCAAACAAAGCCTCATGATCACAGGAGAAATTTCGGCCCTCTGACTAACCCTTTCCGTCAACAGAACAATATGATCTTTGTCAAGTAACACGGAAGTGCGCAAAAGCCTCTCGCGTTTCGTGCTTTGCGTTCCTCCGGTTCATCGTGCAATATTTGTTGCTTCGAAGTGTTCTATACAAAGTGAGTACTTTGATGGTAGAAAATTAAAAACAGATTCTTGAGTCAGCGACAATGCACTCGGGGCACTACAGACAGAACGCCTGACGAAACAACAGACTGAAGCGGGAAGTATAGCGTGACCTGCTTGTCAAAAAACAATGACGTAGGTGATAAAAGCGTTCTCTGATTGGTAACAGAAATACATAATTAAAATTAATACATTCAGAGAAGACACGATTTCAAGAACAACAAAGCTAAACTACAAACGGGATTCTTTGAAGTTAAAACCTAGTTGTAAAGTTAAATGGAGTTCACTAAGAAACAAAAGAGAATCGACAGACGACACTATTAATATTTTGTGTGAGAAACGAAAGCGGGTTGCATGACAGAATGGCCTGATGTCTCTCAGAGCAACACAGTTTACTTCCGCCATTGATTTGTTGAAAGCTGTAAATGTCTATCGGTCATCCTTGGATTTCTGAAGCGAAGGAAAAAATTGATGTACTTTATCAGGCCAAGAAATTACCCAACGTGGCAAGGAATTGCAGGGCATTTGTAACTGGTAAACTCGGTGAGAAACCGACTTGTGCGCATCTGCTTCGTCACAAAACCTACAAAACCTATTCAGTGGAACTTGTATCTGTCCATTTTGAAGTTGAATTGCATTAAACGTGCTTCTGGTGTGAGTGCGTTAAGCTCAATATGTAGCACAGGGAAAATAGTCTATATCCAGATTATACGGACTGATCTTTGGAGTTTTCAGGCACATTAACAGGTCCACCCATAAGGAATAACCACAGCTATGCTTGAAATTCATGTAAACAAAGCACGGGCAAGGTAAAGTTAATTTCAATTTTATACAGACTTAAACATTTCGCTTTAATTTCGATCTCATTCAGTACAGCTAAAATCAGTTATCTTGAGCCGGACATCATTCTTAGCAGCGGAGATGTATTTTACTTAACTTCAGCAGTATGTCTTGAAAAAAACAGCATTTTAGTTGTCTTCACTCTGCTCCATTGTCGTGATTGAACTTGGTTTTGCTATTTCGTATTATTAACTAAGTAGAAATGTCTTGTTGGTAACTAACATATGAAAAAGCTATTAACTTTAAAATATCATGGTGAGGAGAACTATCCTTTACTACTTAGTAATAGCAAGGTCAATTTTCAAGGCAGATTTACAGACGTTATAGTCGGCTTATTCTTTTCAGATTCTCTAATTCTGATAAAATTTTAATTTACAAACGCGTTTTTTGCCCTGCTGTTCGTGGATTACTAGCTATTTTCCCCATTTTGTTAACTTTGTTTTATCTGATCTTGAGCAGAAATTAAAAGTCAGGAAAGTGCAATCACAATTTGAACCAAGTGTTTCTACTCGATACATGGCTTGCTTGTTACATCTTGTTCTTTTTGTGTTTAGAGCGGTTTTCACTTGACTGTCGAATTGGGATTGGTTTTGGTTTTGGTTTTGGTTTTACTACGTCCTTTGGTTGGCTAGTGTATTTACTTTGGTTTTGGTTTTACGACAGTCAAGTGAAAACCGCTCTAAGTCACGCACGTAAACACTTTGTATAGCTCATTTTAGTGAATACCGTGATTCTTATACTGATATGCTCGCAAACAGCAGTCTACTACCTTGTCGTGACACATATCTGTGTTATGAATTATATTGAGCTAGCGAATTCTTATTTTATCACTATGTCAAGCGATTCCTCGATTTCTTGCCATCATTTTGCTTCTTTCAGAGTATGGCAGAATTCGACGAGATCTCGCAAGTGCAAGGCCGTTTTTAGGCCCTTATTACTTATATATTGTTTAAAAAATACTCGCGCCCACACCTGCCATACTCTGCAGACTGGCCTCCATAACCAGCGAAAACCTATGCAACCGAATATTTTGTTGTTGGTTGCTTTTGCTGAAGTAAACGCTACATGTTCATGTTTCTTGGTGGAAGATATCAAAAATAAACGGTAAACCTTAAAAATTCAATTGACAAACCGATTTACTTCCTCACAAACGTTGGAACGCAGAAATGATGGTGTTTCCATGGCGGCGTCCGCATGTCATACTTTGTCAGTTCAAATCAATAAGAGCTCACTCGGCTGATAAGCGCGAATGCAAAAGTTTTTCGGTACTGATAATCGGTCTTTCCCTGCATCTCTGTAGAGGCAGTTAAACCTTATTGCGTACAAAAGGGTTATGTTAAAATTGATGGTCTTATTTCACTCCTCGCTCTCCAGAGTACGATGTGCGTCAAGAAGAAATCGAAACAACCTCTTTACGGCGTCAAGTCCTCTAGCACCTCTCCAGTTACTCCAGGTACAAAAGCTGATTTTACCCCAGACCAAAAAGTCCCACGGTGATTGTGGTCAAAATTTAGCAGTGCTAGCTAACGCAGTCGAATTTTTAAGCAAAGCTTTTTCTTCTTCTTCTTCAATTACATAGCTCCATCTTTAAGCTATTTCAAGATCTCTTGTTTTCGCTCTCAAACGGACCCGGGAAAATCGCGATGGCAATTTCTCATGCAGTGCTTCGCCATCACTTTGGTGGTAAAGTGTATTAACTTAAACCTACCGGTTGTTAATCGTAGTCCCAGTAGTGGCACAAAGAAAACTACTTTGGAAACTCATACTTGCAAGAGTCCTCTACTCTATAGTACAAGAATTGTATTAGCCTTTCGCTCTGATTCCCCCTTCCTGCTTTCTCCTTTTTCAACATCAGCACCAACTCTAGCAAAAGAGAAGTACGCGGACCGCGAACGTGGGACCACAAATCAAGTTTGTAAGGATCGTTGTTTCTGATTGGCGCGCTAAAGTCACCACGAAGCAGTCACTTCGGCATCACTTCCTGTAATTTGCATTTGCATTTGAAGACCAAAATATAAACTAATCTCAAGGGCCTATGTAATAACATATATGCAAGCAGATAACATCAGTTCAGTCAATGCACTGGTATCCTGTGAACTCAAAATTGCGCCAAAGTGGTCGAGGGTTTGAGGATCTGGTATCTGGTTCCATAGACTACGAGTAGTCCCCCATTTTTCCTCAGGCGAAACGCGAGCGCGTGTGAAAATCACCTCACGCGAGAAAAGGCGCGCCGCGTGTCGCCTTTTCTCGAGTGGGGGGATTTTCACGCGCGCTCGCGTTTCGCTCGCTCTACTATCCCTGAGGAAAAATGGGGGACTACTCGTAGTCTACTGGTTCCACATGTGGGCAATCATGTGCAAAAAGGAGTTATACATGACAAGGCTGTCATATGGAGGCTGCACAACTCTGCACTGCCTCGTAAATTGTATTTAGTTATCCCGTGTAAAAAACTGGAAAACATAATTTAACCGATCCAGTTTAAAACTCTTAAAAATAATAATAATTATAATAATAGCATGCAATAGTATAAAGTTAATTTAATTCTTTTAAAAGTTTAGTGTTCTTTGAGCCCTTTTTTTAAACTGAGCCAGATTGGAATCTCAGCCATGGATTTCATTTAAAAAGGCAACACGTGATAAAGTAAAAACTAAGACTGTGCAAGGCATGTATCTCAGCGAGTTCGTACCTGACGCGCTCTACGACTCCGTACGCGAAACATGTAAGCCTTAACTTGAACCTACCGATTGGTGATCATTGTTCCAGAAGTGACACAAGGACCTCGCTGGATGATCAAAGTTTAAAACTGTTCTGTTGTCTTATACTGATTATTTCACCACCGACGATGCCTTTTACTCAGGATTTCTCTCCTTTACATTCCGTTGTGTCAGATGGGACTGATTCAAGTTTACAGCTTTACATCTTTTATCGCCTCGCCAACACGTCACGGAGATTCGTCGCGGTGCCTTTATATTTTAATCTTGCACGAGACAAACGTTTGCTCCGCCCTGATGCTTGCAACTCAATCAAGTTTCAGTGCATAAGTGCACTGTACATTTAGAAAACCTTTAAAAGGCCATTAAAACGGAGATGGGTTGAAGCGATGTAGTGATTTCATTTGATCATTACGAAAGTGTTAAAAAAAGAAATCAGTAGAAGTCTGTAAATAGAAAACAACAAAGATTAGTGACCCTCTTCATTAGTTTTGCCAGATTTCCACCACGTGGCTTTAGGCGCTGGCATGGATTAACGTAACTCAAACATTTGATTGACAGATGAAGTACGACATGGTGTGTGCACTTTGAGTTTTTGGAATACACGACATGGCAATAATGAACGTTCTGCCAGAATAGAGGAAGTTTGCATTGCAAAGAAATTTGAAATATTTCCAACTTTAGTTTCGAATAGAACGGATCGATTTTTTTCCCCTTTAATTTAAATTTTGTAAGAACCTATCATATTAGGCGTAAATTGCTCTTTGTAACCTGGGGGAATTTCGAGGACGTCTAAGGTATCCATCTCCTCAAGTTCGGATCGGTATAATAAGCGCCATCCGTATAAAATGTTTCGTTTCCCATTACCTTCCCTATCTTTGGTTGGGCAAAACTGAAGAGGAAAAAAGCCAAAAGGAGGAATAAGGCTGGAGTTACTGAGTCACAATTCAATTCTCCATAGTAAGTTTATGTAGCTTCAGTTTAAGCTGCACTTCATTCTTATAATTTTGGATCTGTAATCACTATCCGTGATAATTTAACATTCTGCAAAGAAAACTGACGAGCTGGGCCTAGCGTGATACAGCATTGCAGAAAAACATTACACTCACGGACTAAAGAAAATCGCTTAGTTATTCGATTCAGATCCAGAAGGCACTTTGGAAAATATTGGAACCCTTATTCAGCCGTAATAAAAAAGCTTTACGCTTCAAAAGAGGTCAAAGAAAATGTGCTTGCTTCAGAGGGCAAATCGTGCGACCAGAAACAATAACTACAGCAAATCGATATGTATGTCATGACCTCTCAGTGTGAAACATGCGGCTAAAATCACATTTGCTCAGTATAAATGTAGAACCTTCCAGAGTATAATCTACCCAGCAGATAAAAATAACTTTATAGGAATAAGCAGCATTTTGGCATGAGGTAAAAGTCGTGTAGGCCTACCACTCCCTTTTATTGCTATTCCCCTCCTCCCTCCTCCCTCGCGCGTGGTCTCGCGCCCTAATTCCCTTCCCCTTCCCTTTCGAACGCCTGCCACGCAGGCTAGCCTTACCGTAGCCCCGGGGAGGACGTTACTTGGGTTAATGTTTGCTGGCAGGGTTATTGGCTCCTGTTGCTGGTTATGTGCCGCTGGCCTCTCAGAGCCCCTAGCCCATTATAGTCTATTTTTTAGCCAACTATAGACCTCATCTTAGTAACTTTTTGGAAAATGTAATTTTCGCGATCCCATGAACATAGTCACTTTCTATTTATACATCTACCTTATCAATGTGGTTTCAAGCGGCGGAATGTAATGCGGTCAATGCGAGCTTATTGTTAAATTTAATAAACAACAACTTTCTGGTTTTTAACCGAGAATCTTCCCACTTTGAATCGCTACTTACCCCCAAAATCCGAAAATTTGCGACCCCCTTCTTGTAACTCTATTGAAAATGAGACACCATTATAGTCACTCCAGTCGTGAGAATGCGACCCCATCCAGTGGCACATCCCTATTAGCCTCTTGTAAAGGAGTACCCCCCCCCCCCGGGACCGTAGCCCCTCAACGAACTTTTTTTTTTACAAGTTAGCCAATCAGCAAGCTCGGATGTATTTGACAGGCAGTCTGATACGCTCCTTGCATACTCAGCGCGTGTATAAAATACCAATGAGACCTAAAAAAAATAAAGTGAAAACAAAGAAATTTGTTCAATAGTTTGCGCTTAGCAAAGTTATCATTTGATCATTTCTGTCCATGCTACCGTGTGAGAGAATGGAAACAGTTTATTCGACTGATTTGAGTAGTTAGCTGCGACATGACCCGAATTAAAATCTCACTGGCGATTAGAAGCACGCAGTGCCAAAGAAACACAAAAAGGAGGGAAAGATCCACATTCATTTTTTCTACAGGGGTATTCAGTGTTTTTCTGCTTTTTTTCCCCCAGCAAACTAAAGAAATTATGAAACCAATACGCAACGAATACGGATGGTCTTGCGTGACTGAAATTGACGTCTACAAATTATTCTATCCGGTTTTATACTTAGCGCTGGGAACATCGACATGCTCTTAACGGAAGGTTTTTTACCTTCAGAAACGGAAAGGTTTGTTACTAAAACAGAGTTGATAATGAGGTGTCTGCGTGAGCGTGGAGGTTGACTTTTTATGAGAATCTGTCCACTAAGCAAGAAACACTCCCGTTGTCCGCATTCAGTTAATCTTTGGATTTTTTGCGCATAACCGATCAAGCGGGAAGGAATAACGAAAGTTATGCTTGAAATAAATGTAGACAAAGAACAGGCAAGGTAAAGTAAACAATTTAATGTGGACTTGAACTTTTTATGTAGCAGAGATGTATTTACTAGACCCTCGGTAGTATCTCTTAAAAGAAAATAAAGATAGCATTTGCATCGATCATTGAACTCGGTTTTACTTTTTCGCATTTTATTCTTAAGTACAATTATTCTCTTCTCGGTATTCGGTAACGACTCATTGGTAATTATCAAGTTTGTAACTACATGGCGGGAAAGGATATTCACTTATTATGGGGAGGCGAACGACTATCAAAATGTCAGTATTAAGCTCCATAAATACGCAGGTCAGAGTAAGTCGACCTATTTCTTTCATTCTGATAAAGTTAAAATAGGCTCATATTATAAATTTACACACGCGTTTTCATATGCTGGTTCATGAATCACTAGCTTGGTCCAATGTTTGTTCTGTCTGAAACACAATTAACTGAAAAATCAGGAAAGCGCAGTCACAAGGTGAACCAAGTGTTCCTTGCTTGTTATTTTATGTTCATTTTGTGTTTCAGTCACTTGTAAACACTTGTAAACACTGTTTACAGCTCATGAGAGAATTCCATGACATTTCTATCGAAGAATTTTGCCTGCCGGATTTGTAAGTTTTGAAAGTATAGAATTCTCATATTGATATGCTTGTAAATAGCAGTCTATTATGCTGTGGAGACATATATCCTTATATATTATACAGAGCTAAACAAAACTGCGAAATCCTATTTAATAACTATGTTAAGCGGTTCCTCAATTTGCTACTTTGCGTCTAAGTTCTTTCACATCCAGCCAAAACCAATGCAAGTGAATACTCTGCTGTTGGTTGCTTACCATACTCCTTAGTGGTAGATATTAGAAAATAACAGTTAACCTTAAAAATTCAGGCGATAAACCAGTTAACTTACTCATTTGCCGGATCTGCCGTAACCAAAACATAACTATAAGGTGTTTCCATGGGCGTCCGCATCTCGGCCTGCCCTCAGTACTAATAAGCAGGAAATAAGCGCGTCTGCAAAAGTTTTTTGGTATAAAATCGGCCTTTCTCTGCTTCTCTGTAGAGAAAGTTAAACCTGATTGCGTACAGAAGAGTTATGTGAAGTTATACTTCACTCCTCGCTCGCCAGGTACGATGTAAATATGTAAATAAACATTTAAAACAAACGTGACCCGCCTTCAAGTTGTGGCGCGCTCGGTTCATTTGTTTCCCTGCAACATGCCTGAAGCACTAGCTACAACTCTCACAACATTTTTGCCTCGCCCCTCTTGTCACATTTTATCACCATATTCTAAGCTTCAGGGGCACCTCCTAAATATATTCAAACCACTTTTTGAAAAAGTCGTAGGGAATTTATCAGATAAACTTCGAAAATTTTACATTAGAAGAATGGTCATCTAGAGATTTTTAACCGTCCTCAAGTGATAGAAAATTCTAAGCAATATTTGCTTCTCCGAACAGATATTTTACAGAGAATAGTCCTTAGGTGCCCCTGAAGCTTCCGACCCAGTGGTTGATACTAGCAGTCTGAAGTTCTTGTAAACAGTGAGTATGTTTTCCCCATACTCTACGAGTCTCCGAATCTCGGAGGATAGAGTGCTCGTCCGGCGTACAGAACTGGAAGGCCACCGGGTACGAATCCTGTTGGAGACTAACTATTTCCCTTACTTGATAGTCATGGAAATAATAGCATTTTCTTAAATATCGTAAACAATTTTGATTGTGGTCAAAATTTAACAGTTTTCACGTTCAAGACTCGACTTTGTAAAGACCTACCGTGGTCTCAACAATTTCCCATACGTATACAGTGCTTCGCATCACTCTGGTGGTAAACTGTATTTACTTTATAAACCTACCGGTTGTTAATCGTCGTCCCAGTAGCGGCACAAAGAATGCTACTTTGGAAACTCATGCTTGCAATAGTCCTCTACTGTATAGTGCAAGAATATTATCGTAGAATAGTTTTCTTTTGCATTTGTCTCTTGTCACCGGAAGAGTAAGCGGGGTAGCCCTGACCAATCAAGACACTGTTTGTAAGGATCGCTGCCTCTGATTGGCTGGCTAAATATGGAACCGGTCTATGCGCGCGCTCAACTCTTATGACGTCACAGACACTAGATATTGGAGTAACATTAGGCACTTCAGGCACTTCACGGTGGCGCTTATTTGTTCCCGCTTGTTTTAGGGTTTGTGATTGATGAGTTGGTTGATCTGACTGACACGGTTGCCGCAGATTATGCACATCAAACATTATTCCTTCCCACGCACTTTTCTCAAAAGAGAAATATAGACTTCCCAGCTTGTTTATAACCCGGTCGCGCACGCGCGTTCCCTAGACTGAGCAAATACAAGGGACGACTTGGAAATGAGTACGCGAACTACACGAACAGCGTTGTCCGTGCCGTTCCGAAAGTTTTTCATTATGAGGCTAGAATTATTCCACATGTTGATGTTATTCTCATTTCTTCCTAATCGTAACGCCTTCGCCTCGATTAATAAGAGAATCGTTCTGACACAACCCACTGTAATTTTGGTCTCGTACGATGGTTTCCGGTGGGACTACATGGAGAAAGTTCATACTCCAAATTTGAATTTTATCGCAAGTAATGGCATCAAAGCGAAACACCTTCTCAATACCTTTGTTACCAAGACATTCCCGAATCATTTCACATTAGTTACAGGACTTTATGAGTAAAGCCACGGGATCGTAGCAAATACGTTTTTCGATCCTGTTTTAAACGACACTTTCTACTTAGATGCCGTGTCAAAGCATTACTTGGATTCAAAATGGTGGAACGGAGAACCGGTGTGGATCACAAATCAAAAAGCTTTTAAGAAGAGTGCTGTGGTGTTTTGGCCTGGTTCAGAGGTGATAATAGAAGGCCAGTACCCTACACACTATTTACCCTATAATCGGTCACTTTCCTTCGAGAAACGAATAGATTATTTATGTACAATGTTAGAGCAGGATGATCCTCCAAGCTTTTTGGCCGCTTATTTTAACGAGCCAGATCACAGTGGGCATAAATTTGGCCCCAATTCACCAGGGATTAAAAGCATTATTCGTAGAATGGTTAATGTCACTGGATATCTGTTGGAAAGTTTACGAAATCGAGGATTGTTGAGTCAGGTAAGAAGATCTAATCTTAAATAACAGCCAAATCAATCAGTTTACTGTGAAAAGTTGACATCAGCTGACTACGATTCTTTCATCAACAATTATGTACGCGATGATTAAGTTTATTTAAGATTGATTACACTTCTGGTGTGGCATCACGGAGCCCTTTCACTCCTTGCCGTTGTGCACTGCTGGCCTATGTCATAAACAAAACTAAATCTCTGGTTCAGTCTGTCTGCAAGTCTGAGCACCGAAATATTCTTGTTCTGGGTCCCCAGCTGTGTGTATCAGGATTGGAGTTCATCGCATGTGCTATGACTGGCCCGTAAAGAAGCCATTGTTGGATCGGCCAATCTGGTTGGTAATTTGTTGAGTCCATTGTGGTTCCAGAACAATTAAGGATCCCAGCTCTGCTTCACAGACCTCACTAGCTGGGTTTAGATTACATCAGTGATCCAGGATACTTTGTGTATGACTAGATCATACCCAATGCCTAGGGTTATTCACTACTAAAGCCAATGATGATGCTCCATCAGATGTCAACATGATGGATTTTATGTTCAGAATATCCCATTCACACTCCCAGTGATTCTGTTACCTCTGCGTTGTGCATCTTTGATGCATAAAAATCCCCAAAGACGCAAAATAATTCATGGCATTTATCTTGTAGGATTCAAAGGTTGATCATTTGATCTGAGGATGCTTTTGTATAATATCCTGTTCGTGTGGTTTCTGCGGCTGTTCTTGTGGCTACTTTTTAACAACGAATATTGGTTTGTCTTTCTTGTGCTTTACAATTGAACGAGTGTATTTTAAATTCAGGAAACTGTAATACAGAGTTTTGGAGTCAGATTAACTGTCTGGTTACATTAAGTCCCAATTTAGGATTGTTTGTTTTTTCAACTGGGACTCATCGGTTCTGGACTAGGTCTCATGATTTTTCACAAGAGGAGTCCCAGGGCCCACAACTATTTGTAACAAAATCACTGCACTCCTGGACATTTTGCTGAAAAACACCTTTTAGAGATAGTTAATGGGCCATTTTCTGGGTGCTGTCTTCCAAAAAGGAGCAAAACTAGATGGATGCTCTAACCACTGTGCCACAGTTGTTCTCCAACTTTCATTTTAAAGACTGTTTAAATCTAGATGAGGTATCATATTTATAATGGCTACAATAGTATGCATGCTCTGATTCGCTGCTAAGCAGGCATTATTTTCTTGTGTTAAAATTTGGCTGTGCATTACTAGCTGGCTGTCCAAGGCATATAAAATCTGTGCTAAACTTGTTAATGGAAATCCCTATAGCCTGAGTATTAGGCCTTCCCCCAGAAACACCTGATACTCAGGCTAACATCCTTCTGGACATCCATGTAATAGTCAATTGACAGCTGTCAAATAGGGTATCCACTGACCAGTATCACATAGCTGTATCGCGTGGTCAAGTGTACAACTCACTGAAGAGACGTTTTTTTTTTTTTTTTCTTTAAGTTATCCAGCTTGATTGCAGGCTCAGGTCCATAATGAAAAGACCATATAATAAATAACATATTAACCTCGTCCATTCGGTCGTTACAGGGAAATGTCTGACCTCAGTCTGAGATTTCCCTGTAATGACCAAATGGACAAGGTTAATAAGTGGTATAGTTATTGACTCTGGGGGAAGTCAGCACTCCAGGCCTATTATTATGTTGAACTGCATTCAGCCTCAGGGCTCAATTAAACTGACTTCTTTTTAGCCAGAAAAGGGCTACTAGGTCTCACAGCCGGTAAAAGTGTGCGGGCATCTAGCTTTCTTTGTAGCACATGCAAATTTTCAAATTTGTGTGTTGTTGTCAATGGTGTGTGATGCTTGTAATGGCCATTCACTCTGATGAGGGCCAGTAAAGTTGGTCAAAATAGGCGAAGGACGAAAAAAACATACTGTTTTGCTCTTCATTTGTGGTACTGGATTTATTCAATTATAAAGAGAATGTCTTTTAGTAAATGCTTGTGATATATTATATATATTTAAGAAATGGTAAACGTGCATCGTGCAACCATGGAGTTATGGATGCACGCGGGAGGTTGCTAAGCACGAAAGAAGCGTAAGAGTCGCACGAGGCGATAGCGGAGTGCGACTCTAGCTTCTTGAGTGCTTAGCAAACCTCCCAAGTGCATCCATAACTCCATGGTTGCACAGCTGCAACGTTTACCATTTCTTTTATAACATAATCAAAAGAGAAAAACATTATTTTCCATTTGCCTTCAGTTGAGTCATCGGTTCTAGTTCATGTATGCTGCCATCTGCCCGCACCTAAACAAATCACGTTCTATGTTTTTCAAAAACTTGCCTTTTGAGTATTTCTTTCGCTGAATCAACCGTTCTCCATCTTCAGGTAAATTGCAAAAACGTTTTTCGTTGTTATTCTGAATGGCATCTGTCTACTTGCTCTTAATATTAGGGTAAAAACTTCGAGGGAAAACTATAGCTGCAACTATAAACATAGCCTGATTCTCAGACGTCCGAGGTCGTTCGCGGTCCCTTTCGCTTCCCTCCCTCTCCCGTCGGGAGAGGGAGGGAAGCGAAAGGGACCGCGAACGACCTCGGACGTCTGAGAATCAGGCTACTATAAACAAAAAGACTCTAAAAACTAAGCTAAAACTAAATAAATAAAATAATTATCAGGCTTATTTATGTGACAATTTTTGAAATAAACGTAAAGTAGAAATGAGAAAATTTGACCGTAATTCCTTAAGGATAAAAGGTAACACTAATTTTAAAAAGAAATTAACTAGCTTTGTATCGAAATCTGTCTGGGGAAATCCGGCTATGAAAGTCAAAGTTGCAACTGAAATTCGCCGACACACCGGCGCTGAAGCTGTTGTTTTTAGACCGTTCTCTGAACGACTGTTATGAATGAACACTGAGGAACAAAATAATACACACAGAATTTATTTTTTGAAAAATTTATTTGAAAACCCAAATGTTTCTGTACTCAAATGAAATTCGCTTATTCCAGCGCAATGTGCCCGTTTAAACTCAACTAAAATTTTTAATCGATGCGATGAAAACTTCACAACAAAGCTGTCTAGAATTTGAGCGTGTTTCCTAAAATATTTGCTTGAATTTAGCATCAACTTGATCAAAAAGTCAATAACACAATGCTAAATTGATAAATTTACATTTCAAATAGAGTTCTCTTCTATAAAAAACACACAAAATGTACCTTAAATCTTCGCTCGCTCGATTTTCCTTCAGCCGATTCTAGCGCGAGGAAAACAGTGATTCATTCATCCAGGGCAAATTTGTCGCTTGATCTTTTGTCTTTTTCCCTTCAAAACGACAGCTTAGTATTTTCTTCAACTTCCACTTTTCATCTGTGCATTTCATTGGTGTATTTTACCGTCAGGAGAGGAGATTTGTTGAATTTGCCTAAATTTTACCGCGCTAGCTCAGTTTCTTGGCGTGCACCCACGGGCAAATGGTAGTGGCTGACTGACCAATCAGAGCGCGCGATTTACTTGTGTTATGTTATAAGGTAAGATGTATTAACTCTTTACGTGTTCCATAAGATTATTATTAGGTAACAACTCATGGATCTAAATATATTTCCATTGTATTTTTATGACCCATTTTACGTAAACCTGATTATCACAAGCGACCATGGCATGGCAGATGTCAACAACTCCCGTCTTATCCAGCTGGATTATTACATTCCATCAGACTGGTGTACACTCGTCACTGATCCAAACAGGGCAGACCATGCTTCTAATGTGTTTTTTCATATTCTACCCAAGAAAGGAAAGTTGAATGACTAGTGGTGGGCCGATGATCGATTACAATCGAAAGTTGATCGAAAAGTTCAAGCGACGCGACAATCGATTATGCTTTTTTCATAATCGATTGTCGCGGAAAAATTAAAAATTTATTGGTGACAAATAAAAGTATTAAAATCAATAAAAATGTACGTTTATGTGAGTTGTCTTTTTCGTGGACTTCTAACTTCTAAGTCATAACAGCAGATATAATCTAAGATTGAAGGTGTTTACCTTTGCGTACCCTGCGCGCTGTGTTGTTGTCACTTCAAATACGCCACGCTTATTTGAAAGATGTGGCATGCTAAGCTGCTTTGCATTTCGGAAACGACTGAACCAAAACATAAATTACAAGCTTACTGTTTCGCGTTTGTAGTATCACTACTATCACTAGCGAATGAAAGGTATTAAGAAACAACATCGCAGCGATTTCCAGGGTCCTCTCTCAGACCTGCCTCCCTTACATCTTGCTGACGAGTCTAACATGGCGGCTGAAATGGCCGAGTTGGAGATCTGTCGTTATCCTGGAAACGCCAGGTCAAACGTGCGGGAATATTTTGGTTTTTATCAACTGAAGGAAGGGCCCAAAACAAAGGAAAACTTGGATATGACGAAGGTAATCTGTAGGCTCTGCAGAACGAAATACGCCAACAAAGGTTTGTGGCACGTGTGTTTTGTTGATTTCGTGTCAGTCTCACTTGAACTGCTGCAATGTAATCTTGGAATGCTTACTGGTAGATTTTTCCGATTATAATCGACGATCGATCGATTGGAGCAATCCGATTATTTCCGATGATCGATTGTGAAATCTCAACCGATTCCCACCACTATGAATGACACTTCCCAAAAGCTCAAGACTGTTCCACATCTATATACATACGTTAAAGAAAAAATACCTGAAGAGTTTCATTACAGGCATAACCAACGTGTCATGCCGATTTTCATTGTTGCGGAAGAAGGATGGACCATTACAAAAACAAGTCGAAAAGTGACAGTCGTGGTAACCATGGCTACAGTAACCAATTCCCTGATATGCAGCCCTTTTTTCTTGCCCAAGGACCTGCATTCAAAGGAGGCTTTGTTTCGGAGCCATTTGAAAATGTGATTATATACTCTAAAAAAAGCTTATGTGTCATTTACTGGGTATTGAACCAGCGCCAAACAATGGCTCATTACAAGCAGTGCAGCATCTGCTAAAGGAGCGCAAACACGATTATACAGTGTTGTCAGATAGTAGTCAGTGTAATTTCTGTTTTAGTTCTTTTGTTAATGAGTTATGGTATTGTCTCATTTTTGTGTCTAAAATCATTGTAGAATAAGGCAGTATGGCTATATATATGACTTAGGAACGTCAGAATTGTTTGATTTATAGACACTTCCATGTGGGTTAAAGGAGCTGTGTCACAGTTTTCTACTGCATTTTGCTAATATTGCAAATATTAAATGCCCTTCCTCAGAATGGAACTTAGCTTCAATGATAAAATTACTGGTAAATTACAAAATTACAGCTTCAAGTTGAACTGGATATGTCTCCCGGTCAAGACTTATAATGTTACAGACAACAAAACATTTGAAAAACTGTTCTTTTAAAGTTTTGAGCTGTTATTTACGTTATTTTAATGTCCCACTCAATTAATTATTCGGTCGGCGCTCCCCACTGTTTGAATTTTAATAGATTCCATGACCCATCTCCTTTACAATAAAATAATAATGAGTTATTGACCAGTGATGTCAAGTAAACATGAGTAGTATTATAATTTATTGATTAGTTTGAAAGTAATGATAATATTGTCAATATCCCATATTGGGCCCAAGGCTGTGCTACCTTAGCCCCAAAAAGCCCCTACAATGTTGCTTTAAAAAAAAGGTAGTACTACTACTTTTGCATAAAGATCATATGCTGGGTGCCCTGCATAATTTTCACAGGCTCCCTACAATTTTTCCACACAGCCTTGGCTCCCATCGTGATGTTAAAATTTGTTAGACTATAGAAATTTATTTTATTTTTTTTAGAGAAAATTGTTTTTTATAACTGTACATTTTATATCTTTTTTTCCTGAATTTTTTTTGCAGATGTTATTACAAAAATTAGTACATGTTGTGTCCAAGTATTTCTTGTAAATGTTGTTAATTAAGTATAAAAAGTGTACAAAGTAAGTACAATTTAGTAGACTCTCACCTGTCTAATAGGTGTATTAGTGCAACTTAACTATGACTTTTCGCCTCTTTTGCACATTTCTCATTAATGCAATCAATTTATCTCTATTTACCTAAATATGTCTACTCTTCCATCCTTTGTCTTTACTCTTGTTTCATCGTTTATAAATGTAAGCAAGTGTCTTAATGTTTGCTTTTATAATCGACTATTGGAGATAATAATTTAATGTATTATAAGGTTATATATCCGATGAAATTGGGAGCAAGTATTGTACAGTGCAAAGGTATTGTGAAAACATGATTTATTGTGAAGCAATTCAATATTTTGGTTCTTTTTAGTTTATTCACTCACTGGTTGATGGGCTTTACTCTGTCGTGTTACCATTAAGACTTATTTATTGCCTGGTTCAGTAGCCTTGATTGCTAATTTTCACTTGTCAGCCAAAAGGAAAAAACATTTTACCACTTTATTATAGGACATCGAGGATCTTAACATCACTAGAAAACACACCTTAGCTCCAGGGCATTGCTACCATATTTCTCTTGAAACATTCTTGAGCCATGAAGCGGCGACAACAAACTACGAAGCAACGAGAAAACGCCTCAAGACCATCACACTGAACGGTAACTTCACGTTAGGGTTAAAATCTGACCTTCGGGGACCCCCTTAGGCTCTGAATGACTCTTGGACATATGTTTGAGGAGAAAGAAGAAAGAAAGAAAATCTTCTGACACCTTGGGTATTGAAAACAATGAATGATATCAGATCAAGTCTAAAGGATGGGGAGGGGGTTCTCTCAGACACAACACAATGAACACAACGGATCCTTTCTTACCTGTCACTAAGACCCGTGAAACACTCAGACTAGCCTACCTGTAGCCGTACCCTCCCCGGGAGAGACAGTGGAAGTGGAGGACCCCATTTTCTCTGCGGGAGTGGAGGAGGGGCACAGCTACTCGTAGGATAGTCGGGTATGTAAAGATTCGCTGCGTGAGAAAATTCCAAAATTGAGCAAAAATGTAACAAAGTCAATCGTCAAGGAGAAATATATCCGCAAATGATACTTAAATGTAATCTCGTACCCAGATCTCCCACAGCCAAGGAAAAGGCTTAGAGATTACAATAAATGCACTATTCTTCTTTATGCAGCAAGATTTTAATCATAAAAGGAAACATCTGGACAAACAGGCCTGTTCATGGGCTCCTGGCCTGTTATAAAAGATCTTATAGGATTTTGTTTTTTTCATGGACTATTTTTTCATCCCGAAATGGTCCTAGCCGTACGGTTGAACAACAATAGAAACACCTCAGCCTTGGAAGGGAAGACCCCACCATCCAACGTGAACCCCGCACCGCCCCCCCCCCCCCCCCCCCTTATTTGAGCTGAAGGAAACCACATTCTCGTCCCCGAGAGCCACCAGACCATCCTTCTCCATCCCATTATACCTCACGTTTCCCTTGTTTCCTGTCAGTTTCCTCGTCTGGAAGCCTTCCAGAATACGTGCCTTGGTTCTGGTGACCATTACCCTAGTCTCATGATTATATTAATATATATTTTCTTTTGTCTACAAAAGTGTCAAAGTTTTTTTTTAATTTCGAGGTACGGTGGGCTCTAGCGGAACTCATGTCTTGAACCCTGGCGGTGAAAAGGACTGCTGGCCTTTATATTACAGATGAAGTAGTATTTACTTAGTTACCATAAACTGTTTCTTTTTTCCTAAGAACTTGTTTGGAAGAACTGTGAGAAACGGAGCGTGGAGTGAGGTGGGGCCCGGACGGGATGGGGTGAGCTGGGATCATTGGGACGAATCTTTTCTGTAAAAAAAAGGATGAAAGAAGAAGGGAAGTCAGGGACTATTTACATGTTGATCTTTGGTCATTGATGGCCAACTAACAGACTGAAATCAAACAAGCTTCTTATATTATCAAATCAATTGTACGTGCAGTTCGAATAATAAAAGAAATAATGCGTAACGTTTCACGTTTGCTTTATTGATTTAAGACACTACAAGCGATACTACACAATAGGTGAGCGTTTTTTACTCACTTTTTAACTTACGAAAGCCTTTTTCTTGTTTAAAATAGGGATGGCGAAAGAAGCAAAGTTTAGTCTTTAAAGGAGAATCATGGTATTAAATCATCTCCATCAAACCTTTTCGCAATAGAAAATATCTCCACGGCAAGCACCACTCCCTAGAGACGGAAGCGCGCTTTCACCTCCTTCATTGGAACATAAAATGACAAGTGCCGATGTTTTTAAAATGACGTGGCATTTTATATCTGAGAAAACCTTTCGCCACCCCCTTCATAATTTACAGCTATACACTATGACTACATTGTGGAATATAAGTCTTCAGTGAGAAAATAACTGGAAACTTTCACTTCTGTCTCTGATACCCTACAATCCCTACACAAACGTCCAGCCTAGCTTCTACATCAACAAACAATTATCACCTTCTGTAACTACGCAGCATCATATTCAAATCGATGCGATATTAGTATGAATGCAAACCAGTGTTACACATTTCCATTCATATATGAACATCACGGTCATTGCTGCCTCGCAAAAATAACGATAAACAAGGTGATTTTCTAGTAAAAAAAAAATAGACTATGCAGTTAACCATTTCGGCTAAGACTAAAACGATTATTGTAGGTATTTCCATGTGTAGCCTGCGAACGGCTGACGTTTCTCCTCGCTCATCGCCACTGAGTGACGTTTCGCGAGGAGGAACGAAAGGTCCATCAGCGGCGATGAGCGAGGAGAAACGTTTGCCGTTCGCATGCTATTGCAGGTGTAGCATTTAAGAGATCTCTTTCGACTGCACATCAACACAAGCTAGGGTCGGTAACCGCTTTAACCGACTTTACAAAAACATATAAAAAAGTGTGAATTTGATGCTGATTACTCTTAACAGGAGTCGATTACTGGCTCCCCCCAGGAGGGGGTTACTTGGGTTAATTTCTGCTGGTTACGTGCCGCTGGCCTCTCAGAACCCCTACTCGATTATAGTCTATTCTGTAGCCAAATATGGACTCCATCTTAGTCACTTTTGGGAAAATGTAATTTTCGCGATATCAACTTAGTCGCTTTCTGTTTATGCATCCTACTTGTAAAGCCTTTTAACCACAATGAAACCTCTATTAAGCGGACCCTCAATTAAGCGGACACCCTCTATTAAGCGGACACTAAGCCTGGTCCCGAAACGAGCGTCTGATATTTCCCTTTATAACGAGCCCCTATTCAGCGGACACCTCTATTAAGCGGACGAGGACACTAAACTAAGTTGTATTTGGCCAATTTCTATTGTTAAAAACCTCTATTAAAGGGGCTATGTCACCCCACACGCATGCGCGAGCCAATGAAAACAAACTTGAAAAAGACAGCCCAACTTTTTCAAGTTCTGTCGGAGATTTTGGAAGGCTGTTTTTATCTGTCTAAATCTCAGCCATCGTTCGATAGATAGCGAAGTTTTGTATTAAGAATCGTTCTATGGTGATTACAGAATGATTTTTTGGCGTTATTTTGAAATTATTCGCCTGTGGAATGTTTTTACGTGGATTTACTGTGACCTCTTATCAGCGGCCGTTGTAATGGCAGAGTTAATGACGGCTACTCCACAGTGAGCGATGGAATCTTTGATGGAATCTTCCCTATAGTTCACAGAACCTTTCTATTGAGTTATTTTAGAGGCTGCTGGCTCTTGGATTTTTCTTGTGCTCAAAGTATGTGGACATATAATGAAGCGGCTATCGAGTTGGCGGTGGCCGTTTTTTGTAAACGATTACAAGAGCATCAGGCCATGAGTTTCGTGACGAAACTAAACTCCTGGCGAAGAAAACATTATAAAATTCGGCTAGATTCCTTCTTGTATTTATCTGGATTCACAGCAAAGATAAACACGACCGTTTGCTCGTCCAGGTTGTTCTCAACGGACTTAGAGAGGCACGTTAGTACGAGTTAGATCCTGTAAATGTCATGTTTTTGAACTGTTTGTGTTCGAGCATATTTTTGGAAAATAGCAGAGTTTATTTTCCCTTTTTATCAACGGCCTGCTTATAGTGGAGTAGTATACCAATGATGCTTGGTTCTGTTTTTCTCGACGTCGCGGTGATTCGGCACGATCGAACAATTTTGCGCGATAATGTATGTTTCCCTAAGATCAAAACAAAGACTTGATGTCTCTTGTTCTATCAGCATCTAAATTATAAAATCACTAGCGACAGACAAGTCTAATTGTTAATGATTTGAAACAGTGTTGGTCTTTATCTTCGGTCTAGCGTCTTTTGTAGTTCGTTTGTAAAATACAACTTCGATCAGCCTGTTCGATTTATTTTATTGAATAAGACAATATGTTGTTGTTGAATTTTTGTTTGCGCTCTATTTTATGAATGGCATGCGTTTTTACTTCAAAACTACAAGTAAAATTGTCGTCACAATTTTATTCTTGATCTAGCATAACCAGAGAAAAAACGTTCCGTGAATTCTATCGAAATACCCCTTATCTAAACCCATTTCGCTTGTTAACCTCTCTAAATTCGGAGCCTTGGACGTGACAGAGAAGATGGAGAAAGTCACGCGTTAAAAACAATAGAATTTTGACAGTTGAAAGTAATTTGCATAACCTCAGAGCGCACATGGAGAAAGTCACGCGTTAAAAACAATAGAATTTTGACAGTTGAAAGTAATTTCCATAATCTCAGAGCGCATGCTCTCCAGCTGACATAGCCCCTTTAAGCGGACATCGGACTGAATTGACAATAGTAGTATTGGATTACGTCCTTGAAATACGTACTGAAGTCAGTTAATGTTTTTGCATTTACAAACAAATTAAAGTTAGTAATGAAAGGTAGTGAATTTGAACTCTGGATAACTTCTTTAACAACATGCAACTTTACCACAGTACAGAGTAACCGTTGAATGTTGATCGTTACAAAACATTGCGCAATTTTTTACAACCTCTATTAAGCGGACACCTTCTATTAAGCGGACATTTGGGAAGGTCCCGAAGGTGTCCGCTTAATAGAGGTTTCACTGTAGGTCATCCTGAAAGGAATTGACACTTTAGGTCAAACCTAAAGAAGTAAAAATCTTACCATTTTTTAAATCCCTACCTACCTGAATTTTCAGATTCCCCAAAGCCCAAAAATATGCTATCCCATCCTAGTAACTCTAATAATAATGCAACCCCATTATAGTCAATCCAGTCATGAAAACATGTGACTCCATCCAGCGGCGCATCCCCATTAGCCTATTACTAGGAAGTACCCCTCCTTCGGGACTGGCATAAGCTCTTAGTATAGTTTTAGTTTATAGTTTTTGTCGTTAGACATATCATTACTAAAGAAGTATTGAGTAGAATTGTAAAAAAAAAAATCACAAAGAATTATAAACTCATCTAAGAACTAATACAATAGCGGCTATATATTTAAATGCACTAACATTTCTGTATAAAAACGTTATTACAAAACTAGTGGCTATCATTCTTGCAGTTTTTCTACTTGACTGTTGTATTCATATGTTGTTTTATAAAACGTAAAAATTCTTTTATGGAGTTTTTACAGCCAAGAAGTTACGCTCCCTTAGAAGGAAAATGACGGTTTAGATGTTTTTATGGATCTCAATCTTGACCATCACTGTGTCATCTTTAGAGTACTGTTGGGTACAAACCGTGGCGACGGGCGCAAACTCTGCGTAGCCATACAGGGTGGTGTATCCGCTCTCGGCGGCGGCAGGTTTCTGAAAAGCTCCCGGATTTCTATTGGCCATGAAAGTGCCACTGATATCGTTGCGGAAGCCATGAACATCAGTGCTTTGATCCTTGATGGTGAGAGAGATTCGTCCACAGAAGGGCCATTTCAGAACAGTAACGTATTCTCCCTTCATCATGCCAACAAAAAGGCCTATGTGTCTTCCATCTCCACCATTAACGCCTTTTAGGAATATGCGCATGAAGAACTTGTATTCTTGTAGGCCTGTGTAAATTGGAGGACTCTCAAGTGATGTTATTATTCCATTGAGAGCATCCTGGAGGTGCTGAGAGAAATGCTCTATCTTCCAAATATATTTTCCACCACAGTTCTGACCAATGGATGACTTTGGCTCTGGAGGACTTAACCTATGGAAATGAAAATCATCTTATCATTTTGTTATAATTATTTTCTGTAAAATGTTGAGTGTGGTTTTTCATGAGCAATTTTTAATATCTGCCAAAAAGAAAAAAAGAATTTGAAACAGTGGCTAACAAATCAAATAATGAACGTATGAACATATATTAGAACTGTTGCGGAATAGAGAATTAAATGTAAAGAAAATCATTTTACTAGGAAGCAACTTTTACAAAGCAGTTGCGGGAAGAAAGCCTAACAATTTCAGGCTTGGACCTCTGGGATGTCGGTAGAGCGCAGTCCAACCAATTGAGCTTACAAATTATTTAGTTGGTTTGTTGTAAACCCATGTAATATGAAGATAAAATAATGAATATGTAAGAAAAACATACATTACAACTCGCAGGACAAAGAATTAGAAGTAACTGAGAGGATTATCGAAGTTATAGAAGCAAATATAGTCTCTCCTCAATCCCCGCCACTAGGGACCTTAACCTTCTCGTTTCTCGAAACCCCCGAATTCAAATTCCGGAGTGGGGTACTTAACAAATTTTTATACGGGGAGGCTCCGCCCCGAGGTCCAACCCCATACCCCGTTTATATACCATTTTTCACGAAAAAAGTATCCCTTTCGTATACCTTCTATTGACAAATGGTACCATTTTCACATACCTTGTTTAGAACTTTACATCCTTTTAACTGCTGTTAATGCTTGTCTTTTCAATAGGAACCAAATAGAACGTTTTCTCGACTTTATAAAGCCATAAAATTCATCTGTTAGCCCTTTTGGACCCTTTCACAGACCCAAATGACAAATTTCCCCAGCCTAGTCCCCAGGCGTTTTCGGCTCGGTCCTTTCTGAACTCTACCATGAGCTGTGACGTCACCGCCCGCTCTCTCCCAGACTTCGCGCGGACAACGGATCAAGAGAGAACGACTAGAGACTAGGCTGAGATTTCCCTACCCTTTCATATACTTCAACGAGTAAAATCCCTACCCTTTCATATACCTGAGGCCTGAAAAAGGTACCCCTTTCGGGCGGAGCCTGCCCGTATAGGCCATTATGGGGAGTGCCCCCCTCCCCCGGAATTCAAATACTCAAATCAAAATCTGAAGAACGATTAAGATCCAGCGTCCTAGTTAACAAACCATTCCATTTTATTTTGTGGACTTATACTTTTATTATGTTATCTGCAAAACTAAAACCTCTTTCCCGAATGCAAACAACTACAAGTTTCTGAGCCAGTCAATTAATGTTGGATCTTTGGAGAGGAACGGACCGCTGGACCGTTTGAGATGATGAACCAAAAGATAAAAAAGAGGTTCTAACGCGTAAACTAATCAGACATCAGTATACTATCAAAAGAAATTGAACTGCAACAAATTTGCCATCTCGGCAGGTTCACCAGATTACTAGGTACGGACCCTCAGCTGCGCCATATGCACCGTAAGCGTACTAACCTGTTAATTATTATCTGCAGAGGAAGAGAAATTGCACCCATGCGTTCATCTTCTTGGGCCTGCTCGTGAAATTGGTTGGTCTCCTCGACAGAGTACCTGGTTCCATTCTGGCGTGCTTGTGGTCTTGCCCCCTCGTTGACCCGCAGTCTTCCTCTGTCCAGCTCACGATATGGTTGCATGTCAAAAGCGTTATACTGCATCGCCTGGCTACTCCCTGAGTGCAACTGGATAACCTTCACAGGTAGCTCCACCAGGAGATCAGGGTATCTTGATACCACAGCTACCAAAGGTGGTATACCCTGGGGACCCATCAGCCCATTCTGAGTCCCTCGTATGGCACCAGGCTGTTGAGGATTTTGTTCTTCTCTCAGCTCTCTCACATGAATGGGATGATCAACTTCCTCGGTGGGTTGACACACAATCGCCTGCAGTAAGTAAAAGAAATGATAAAGATTCTTTTTTTTCTTAGAAGGACATAGACTGGGGAGTACTACTATATATGGGCTCATAGGTATGTGCCGCTGTGAAGGGTATGGTTTTCAAGCAGTTTAGTCTGGGATAAGGTGCAGAAATCAGGGAGTTTGCAGGGGCGTAGCGTGAGGAAAGAAAGGTTGGACCTTCGACGGTACTGCAAACTAGGGAGGTCTGGGGACATGCTCCACCGGAAATGTTTTCAAATTTAGGGCTCAGAAAAGCCATTTCCTACGTATTTGGCAGGATATTTCAGTAAATATATACGGAGGAAAATGCAATGTTTAGTTATTTAATTTACATCTCTAGTGTTATCGGTAGGGTGCAATGTTAACGGAAAAAAGGGAAAACGGTGACGCCATCAAGGGTTACAAACAAAGGGCGAGATGTCCACCCTGCAGAAGGGTAAAGACACCATTATAATGCGAAAGAGATTTATCAGTAATCCCGATTTAATGATTAAAATACTTCCTGGAAATCAGGGAAAAAGTACTGATATTATACAGATCAGTGCAGGTGTTCTCACGGGCATGTGTGCGTGTATGGACGCTACACCCCTGGTTTGGATCTAGAATAGGGTGTATCATTTCCAAGGAAAAACTGGTCAATTGGTCGAGGACTGGGAAAAACGGGGACTGACACTAGAAAAATAATGAAATCGGAAAATTAAATTTACCCGCAACTCAGTTTATTAGCAAAGAAAGCGATGACCCCAGTAGTTTCTGGAAAAAAGCGACTCTAGGATAGGAAGGGATTTGAGAAGTTTGGTCAAGTATAGGATAGCAAAGTTAGGTGAACTAGGTCTGGTATAAGCTAGGGGTTCTAAGGTCCCAGCGGCACATTCCCACGCAAAAGTTCCAACTTAAAGTACAACCGCGGGGGACTAACTGATCCGTTTTTTGTGTAGTGTTTGCTGAGTACACACAGATTCATCATTTAAGAACAGTTAACTGGGTACAGCTTTTGTGACCTCTCCCCATTCTATTGTGATAAAATTAGAGAGTACTTGAAGTCTATACCACTGAGAACCTGGATCCGGAAAGAACTCTTTCTCTCAGCAGTCTAGTGTAGGTCTCGAAGACTAATACCATGCTGATAGAAGCCAGTCTTTAAAAAAGAAAAATGTCACCTACCCCTTGCTCCGTGAGCGCTCTCGCTGAAGCAACTGGATGTCTTACAGCTTCATTGCTTCCACTACAAGGAAAAGATACCAAAAAATAACATCAACTGTAGCCACCTGGGGTCTCTGTATATTGAAAGTGCTTTAATAGATCCCATGAATGTGACAATAAGCAGACAAAAGATTGACTTTGTTTCTCAAAATTGCATGGAACACTGATCTCAGCCCAAAAAAACATTGGCTGCATGAAACTAGCCAAAAGTGCACGCTCGTAGTGACGAATTATGCCAAAAATAATGCTAGCACAATCTTTCAAAGCCAGTTTCTAGGTGCGGCGGCTCTAATGTAGTTTATTCACGAGGTGCACGAGTGAACTCAAAAACAAGAATCGCCCGAACAAGTCAAATAGCTAAGTTCTGACTAAAACTGAAAGGAAGAGATCGGCAAGAACACGCGAAACATATTGCTGCCATGGATGTTATCTTCTTTTGGAGGAGTATATATCTAGCCGAGTATATATATATCCGATCCTGAAACCATACCGAGAAACAGGCCAAAGTAAGTAGCAGTTTTCCCAACAATTTTGACCGATAATTGTAGATACCGGCTTGAGGGCGACTGATTCATGAGCGTGACTTGTTTCCAATTGAATGACGTCAACAGATCGAAGCTTTTTCATTGGCTATAAATGTACATAATTTTAAAGAACTTCCTATACAAGGGCTTATAGTATTCATCAACAATTTATCTAAACAGTTTCAGTTTGGTGTTGTTAAAATGCAGGTTAGAGTAAATGGACTTCCAGATTGGGAAATATACATGAAAGTAGACAAACGACTCAATTATTTTCGACGAAATATTGAAGCGGGTTTCATGCAGAGTTGTTCCAAATCAAGGTCGACTCTACTTCCGGCATTAAGCACAACATGGTCATTAGTGAATTTTGGATGCGAAAAGAGCGGACGACGATCATTCCATTTAAGAAGGGAATTTTTAAAAGTACACACAGGAGATACCTCGAAATATTGGTACGTGTCTTGTTATCGTAAAGTTAAACCTAGTAGGGAACTTTTGAAACTTCCTTCTCTCCATCTCGATTTCTAACATCTTGCGCTCATGTTGCTAGACTAGCCACAACTCGACCTCTGACAAGTTTCACTTTCACAGCAAAGAGCACGCGCACCGAGCTTTTTAGGACGAAGGACTTCTTCGAAAATCTAGCATGTTGCCTGTATGCTAGTGATGAAGCATGTTAGGCGTGGGAAACCCATACACACAAGTCGCCCAAGCTAATGTAAGCATTGGCTTCACCGAGTTACTTTAACGGAAAAGAAAAATCAAGTTCATACAGGGAGACATCTGAGATGAGTCAGGTGTCAAAATACCTTTATTCTACCGATTTACAGACATCTTTTGCAGACGATTCGTCATGATAACTCGCCACGGAAATATATCAGATGTTTTAAAAGCCAATTAAATAAGCAGTTTGAACTTTCTTAAACGTTTGCTCGGTCATTTAACCTGATTGATTTTAATAGGTGGTTTTCATGCAATCTCGGGAGACACAAATAACAATGGTGAAATGAACAAATGCTGGTGGACAAACAAAGCGAGCTAATGAGCGATCTTTTGTTTACCGTCCACCAGCATGGCGGCGATGACGTAATGTGAAAACCACCTATAGATCAGTAAAAATTGCAACAGAACTTTTGCCTTCGTAACGAGAAAGTTATGCTCAGGTAGAATTCAGTAAATGT